>NC_056751.1:649599583-649669583 GCF_019279795.1 Protopterus annectens | reverse complement strand
TTATATAAGTTGCCACATGCTCAGCAGTGTAACTAGTTCAGTAAACTGATCTAATATAAGCCCTTTTCAATGCCAGACTGGGCTGCAAAGACAAGAATGCACATGATACATCTAAACAGTTTTGAGTTGCATATCAGCACGTACATTCCTAGGAAATACGGCGAACATGCATTAACCAGAAGAAATGCTCGCATGGGCATGGAGAAATTAATCAACTCCATGAGGACATGTAGCAGGCTGAATTCTAGGCCTGTGAGACAGATATTTCAATGCTTATACTGTCGGGCACTGAACTGCATTTACCAATTAAATTTATCAAGAGTCCTTCTATTTCTCTGTATTTTACAAGTGCCTCATTTGTCACAGCTGTTTCAGTGGTGCAATAAATAGTTACACAAGAAACATCTACTCCAAAAAATCCAGGTGTATTTCTTATTCCTGATGCATGAATTGAATATGTTATACACTTGCAGTTTAATTCAGTAAACTCTGTGTAAGCTTTGCGCGAAGCCTACACAGAGTTTACATGTTTGCGCGGTGATACAGGGAAAGCAGTAGTGCTCATTGCATATTCATGCCACGCACCATGTTTAAATGTAAATAAGGGAGGTTTTGCGGCTGGAAAAAGTGTCGCTGGCCAGGAAACTGTGTAAGCAAACATGGATAGCATTCCTATTTAAATCAAAGCACTGAAGGGCTATGATTTTGCATAGAATACCACAATGATCACCAGGTCTTCACAGATATCTCTTGATCCCTTAGTGCAAGTCATCTGGACAAAGGCCAATTTAATGGAGGGACAGTGACCCAGAAATAGGGACATATTCAAAATATTTGACCTATAGATATGTGCTAGAATAACCAGGGGGTTGTGTTAAGATACAGGTTCTGAAGGATTTTAAGTCTGAAACTCAAATGTATGTAATTATTGAGTCACATCAGTCCAGAGATCATCCCAGTGATATGGCAGAAAGGCACAAATTTGGTAAGACACACATCTGGACATTCTGTGAAAATCTGGACAATTGAGAGGTAGGAATGTTAAGTATATGGTCCAAAGACAGTACAAGACAGTGTATCTACAGTGCAAAGAATTGTGAAATCCCGTTCTTGTCATTCTGTACTGAAGCTGTGTAAATGATCGGTAAGGGTACATGGACTGTCAAGTAAAGTAAACACTCAAGAGAAGTGTGTGTATTGAATAGGGACACACAGAACAATTGTAGAAATGAGCACATGGAAAGAAGACAGGTGAAACAACTTAATATTAGCAGTTGAGGGCATGTCAATGGAAGACAGTTGTAGCAGCAACACCAGTCACATATCAGGCTGGTACAGTACGGGCTGTACAAAGAAAATATGTATTGGTCACAGAAGGTGACATAACAGTGGGGAGGATGTCTGTGAGAGATAATCATCCTTAGATGAAGAATTCAGAGGACGTCTATCATGGATCTGACATACAACTGGGGTAGGGTGAATATTCTGAAGCTGGGAAAACTGATTTGCCTGAATATGAGTGTAATCTCAGCACAGGTCTCCATTAAGTGGGCTACAGGTAAAGGCTCATGGACAACATTGAAAGAAGCAACCTCAGTTATGGACAATATCAGAATAATACCACCAATAATCCCATGCCTCTGACATAACAAATGTGATTTAGAGTGGTAAGAGATGATTCTGCACAAACACTCTTGCACAACTCATATGATATGTCCATACTCTATGAGGGTAATCAAGCACACCGTCCTGTCACTGTAACATCTGCTGGAAGTGTTAGGAGGGACACTAGTATACCTGTATGCAACATTATGATCAATACAGGCTAGAAGACTGGTGTGCATGGCATATGTGTATGTACGTGTATATATATATATATATATATATATATATATATATATATATATATAGGGTCTATATTATAATATTGAAGTTACAGAACATAGAATACAACATGGTCAACACCATATTGTCAAAGTTCCATAACTTTGAAAATGAAAAACAAAAAATCAAAACTTTAAATTTTTGCCCTAACGGGTTTAAGCAGGGGAGTAACCCCCCATGCGCCCCCCTTACCCCCACTACTTAAATATACCAATTCTGAGACCGCACTACATTGCAGTAAATGGAACTCTCCTCTTACGGAGATTTCCGTTTACATGCTCGAGATTCTGAGCATTCGATATTCTCATACTGACAATGTCAGATTCGACATTGTCGGCTTTCGAGAATATAATATAGACCCTATAGATATATATATATATATATATATATATATAGATATAAATATATATATATATATATATATATATATATATATATATATACATATATATTTATATCTATATATATATATATATATATATATATATATATATATATACACACATATATATAGATAGATATATGTGTGTGTGTGTGTGTACGTATATATATGTATATGTATATATATATATATATATATATATATAAAATATTAAAATGCTATATGCCCTTTTCCCCACGGTAGTGCGATCCTGGAGTTAGTATATATATAGTTAGGGGGGTGTGGGGGATGTAGCCCCCCACATAGTTTATGTATGTATTGTTTTCTCCAAACAGTTATTCATTGTAGTTACAAGTATCCATGTGTAGGGTTTAAAATGTATGAAGTATGTGGGGGGCTGTGCCTCCCACCCCCCCTAACTATATATACTAACTCCAGGATCGCACTACTGTGGGGAAAAGGGCATGTAGCATTTTCAGTGTTTTGAGCTTTCTATGTTTTGGTTTCAGCCAAATGATTTTCCATCAAATGAGTTTTCTATCATTTGATAGGGACCCATATATATATATATATATATATATATATATATATACATGTATACATATATATATATATATATATATATATATATATATATATATGTGTGTGTGTGTGTGTGTGTGTGTGTGGTTTAATTCACACTGTCACGAATGTTAGCCATGCCATTAATGTTGTAAAACACCTATGTATGTACTGTGTGCATCACCAGAACAGGTACCACACATGCATCTGGTGTAATAACTTGATGGGGTTCTGCACCATCAGTCAGCCATGTTTATGCCACAAAAAGAATACCTAGGTATTGACAATAAGCTGTGTGACAGCGCACTGTGACAAAGGTGGTACACTTCAATTACAGATAAGTGGAAGATGTGTGGGGAGGTACATAAACAAGGGTGCATTGTGCTCTTGTTATTGGTGTGATGAATGCTGGGATCTCTGGAGGTATCATGGCCTCTGATGTGGATGACCTTCACATACTCAGTACTTGTGTTACATACAAGTGAGTAGTCTGTACTGTGACCACATGCTGGTGGATGTTTCACTTGCCATCTCCCCCAGGACACAGGTCACATAGCTATTGGTCTGATTATAAGGTGTGATATCCACATTATACTTGGACTGTGTGTCTGTTTTCCTGACTTAACAAATCCCCCATGTTTTCTTGCCATTGCAGGTGTTGTCATGGCTGTGGCAGCAATCTTCGGTGTCTGTTGATACTGTCTGTATTATACTAGTATCACAGTTGTAGTCAATGATTGCCCACAATCTGTAGTCCTTCTGGCAGCTGTGTGGCCACAGGATGTGTATGTCCATTACTTAAATAACAGACAGGACTGGGCCTAGCAGACAGCTCTGATGTACAGACCTGATCACTGGAACTGAGATATAGGTCACTTCACACATGTCAACATATTTAGATGCCATCTATGTGATACACTGGTCTACCTACTTGGTGATATAGGTGTATATTGCCACATCTGACAGTGCTGAGTGAATACCACAGTGTGGAGTTGAGTCAAATGTCTTGCGCTTTCAAGTTCAAACAGATGATAGTGCTGTCATCAAGGGTACGATCTTTTTGAAGATATCTGACAGAAGTTACAGACATGATGTAGCCTTAACAACTCACATAGATCTATTACAGACAGCCGGGATATCGTTAGTGTCCAAAAAAGGTCCACGATGACATGTTGGCCCACCACACAGATGAGGAGAATCGGGATGTGTCTTTACATGCATGCTTTGGGTGCTTCTCCCCACAACTCACACAGATGCATGTTGAAAACACCCTTCTACAGCAACATAGTCTGTGTGGTGGGTATATTGAAGTGTGTATTAAACTGTGTCAGGAAGGTGTATGTGATGAGTCATGTGATAAGTGATATGTGATGTCTCAGCCCATTAATTCTGTGTGATAGGCTTGAATGTAGGTAAGATAGTGCATACTGGTGATCCTCAACTTGTGTAGGGTTTGAACACAATCCCACCAAAGGAATCATTGAGAATATCTCCCAGCTGGGGATTGAACCTCATGTCACTAGATGGGTAACCAATTAGCTCACTGGCAAAAAAAAACATACTGTGAAAGTTAGTCAATCAGCTCTTACCAGAAGATCTGTAACCACTGGTGTACCCCAGGGGTCTATATTTGGTCCTTTACTGTTTGCAATCTATTTCTCAATAGTTTAGGCTAAAGTATATGGCCTTTGGCTTGCCACATTTTCTGATTCTTGCATACTGGATGCAATCATTGAATCCAGTTACAATGATAACATACCACAACAGGGGCTAACATAGACAAATGACTGGTGGCAAAGCCACACAATCCACAAATAAATGCAGGAATGTGTCTTTATTTTGTCCTTCTGAAAGTGGAATTCCATGCTAATTACAGCATTGACAACAGTCCTGCTATACTGAAACCCACTGATGCAAGCACTAGGAACACATGTAGATAGCAATCTGAACTTCGACCACCAAGTGTCCACACTGGTATTGAAAGCCTTTGTTGTACACATCATAAGTCATGCCATCATATTCAGATCTTAGGACTGTATGACAGAACTGTACTCGGACCTCATCAGAACACTAATAGAGTATAATGATCTCTTTTACATATACCTCACCAGGCACAAGCAGCAGCTGGAGAGACCATGGGTGGTTCTCAACAAGAAAACACAGGGCCTACAAACCATGCCATGATGAATGTGGATAGAATGAAAGTAATGTCACTGTAATCTGCATCTTATAGGATGAGGTGACTTCTGCCTGGCTTCCACTTCAGTCTCTGAACCTGTCGTGGTGGGAATAGTGCATTTCCACAAATCAGATATAACTGATGACATCAACAGTGTCTGTTGAGGAGAATATGGTAATAACAGTGTCCCACAAGCTAGTGTAAAAGGCTCTCTGTAATGTCAAGCAAGAGCACAAACATACAAACTCAGCTGACTGCAGTGAGAATGGAAACCCTACTTAAGTACACAAACTATAGACCTCTGTATTTAAGGCAAGTCTACAGCTCAAGTCTGACTTGGAGTGTCTCAGACAATACTTTATAGCTGTTGACATCAGCAGTGTCTATTGAGGAGAATGTGGTAATAGTGTCTCACATGCTGGTGTAAAAGACTCTCTGTGATGTAACCAAGAGCACAACACACACCCAGTTAACAGCAGTGAAAACAGAACCACTTCCTATCTAAGTACACAGACTACAGAACTCAGAACTCAGTTGGCATGTGCAACTATCAAAACGCTGTCTATTCATGGGATTGGAGCAGTAACTTTATGATACACACTTCTGCTCTTTGTATGAGGCATACACACACACACACACACACACACACACACACACACACACACACACACACACACACATAGAGTTGACTGCAATGAGAAAAGAACTCATAACTATCTAAGTACACAGACTACAGAACTCAATAATTTATGCAAGTGTCACAGCAAAAGTCTGACTTTTACAACACTGCAAGTCAACTTAGAGTGGATGATATCAGCAATGCATGCTGGAGAGAAGGGGTTGGGAGGCCTACATGAAATGGATGTGTAGGTATGTGCAACTATCAAAATACTGTCAATCCAAGGGATTGGAGTGGCAACTGTAGGATACATGCTTCTGGTCTTCAGGCTATGCACACATACACACATATACACAGTTGACTGCAGTGAGAACAGAACCCCTACCTATCTAAGTACACAGACTACAGAACTAAGAACTTTACGCAAGCGACATGGCCAAGTCTGACTTTTACAAGATTTCCAGTCAAATTATAGTGGATGACATCAGCAGGCCATGTTGGAGAGAAGATGTTGGGAGGCCTGCATATGTTCATAAACATCAGAGTTTCATAGGAGGTCACTAGCTTAATGGCTCTAGGGCATTTACAAGCCTAACCATTAAAAAACACAAGCACCCTTATTGAACATAGTTAGATGGTGGCTGTCAGCAGAGAGATTTTTTTGATCAGCACCAACTGGCCACCTCAGGGGTGAATTTAAAACCATCCATCTGGTTGTCAAGGTTGCACTTGAATAGGGTCATTGAGGAGCACTGCTTCACATGCAGTGTGAGCCTATTATAGAGGAAAGGCAATTGCTGGGAGAGATGTCTGTCTCCCTAGCATGTTTGGTTTATGTCACATGTTAGGTTGACTTCCTTGGAGCAAGTTATTCTTGTCCCATTTGATTTGCAGATGTCCAGCATTTCCAGTAGGCAGGGTCTGGGACTGTTCTGTAGCCAGGCATAGGTCACCTCTCCGCAGTCTGCATGATACTGAGTACAGTGACAGGTGTTTCAGTCTTCCCATGTCTATCATGTTTTGGAGGCCCTGGATTTTGCCAGTCACAAACTTCTGTGTTTTTCCAATTGCTGTAGGTATCTGGTGAGGTACAAACAGAAGGGAGCATTGTACACAATTAGTGGTCTGATAAGGGTAGAGTACACCAGAGCTATAACCTCCCTCGTCTTGGATGTGATGGACTTATTTATGCAGTGTGCAATGCAGAATGTTTGTCTCACCACTATGGACACATAGTGATTGAGGTGTAGATTGCTATCAGCATGTGTTCCCAAGTCTTGCAACACTGTGTTTAAGTGATGTGTAGATTATAAGTAGCAGGGGTATTTCATTGCCAAAATGGGAAAATGAGGCAATTTTGCTTTAAGGTTCAGTCCATGAGTTTGGCACCAATCATTTGTTTCTGTCAACTCTTTCTGTAATGTGCTACATAGTTGGGGGACTCTATATGACTGCATCCAGTTAACAGTCATCTGCAAACTTGATAAACCACAAGCTATCTACCTTTGCCTGGTATGTTTTGAAGGTCATCTATGTCCCTGTGACTAAGCTCCATGCTGACTCCTTCCCTAGCCTTGCAACTAAGGGTTTTTAGGGGTCAATAGTTCTACTTCTGCATGTTACTAGAGTGATGTGTATTGCATGTCACACAACATTTGATATTAATTTCTGTACTGTATGTGATATATGTGTGGAAAAAGTACTGAGACACCATGGTTGCAGGGTTTGGAAGAGGCAACACATGGCTGTATTGTAAATATGTGATGAATTGCTAGATAGGGCCTTCAGTTTGTTGTGTTTCCACTTATAATTTCATGTCATAGACAGGAAATGGACAGTAAACCGCAGTAATACATAATAATACTTACTTTTCCATAGCTCAGTGAAGCAGAGGGTTTGCGGGTTGGTTGGCAAAGTGTTTGTGCATGTGAGCTACACATTTTTAATACTTTCCTTGTTTGCATGTAGTTCTGCAGTGCACAAACATGAGCCACATTGCTAAAGTCTAATAGTTAGTACTGAGTCTATGAAACACACCTGCTGCTTACCTGACTGCAGCAGTAGATGTAAATGCAAATGCATAGACACTTTCTTTTTGAGCTCAGATGATACTGGGTTCTAATTTAGGTGTATCTAATACTTTTAAAGACTTTTAAATAAACAGTGATAATACAGTGACATGAATTCTATATAGTACATGTGTTGCTTTGTGTTGGCATAGTGCAGCGGGGTAAAGCGGCATTGTCTGGAGATAACCACAGCATTGTACTGCCACTCACCATTGCTGCCCATTGGTGCGGGATGCGGAATTCTGCACAAACCTAGAGGCCAAAAAGTGAAGGGATCCATTCCTTTTTCTGATACTAATGTGTGTTGTATGTGATTCTATTTTTTGACAAGATTGTAGGCATTAAAATGGGGTAGATAGGAAAGTGGTAAATGGAGAGCAAGCAGGGTGAAGAACAAAGGGAAAGCAATACAGGAATGTGCAGGAGGGAAGTAGGAAAGAACCATAGCTATCCATTTCCTTAACAGTGCAAGCTGAAAATACATGCAGTATATTAACTGAATTTGGATTGTCACCTCCACAAAGAGGGGTGACAACAATGCAATCGTTATATAGCCAATTGGACCGAATCACGAGTATCAAGAAGGCATATGTGCAAAATGGAGAGCTATGTATGGGACGATTTTTTTTTTAATTCAATAAGAGAGGACTGCTGGGTAAGGGACGTATGTATGTCTGGGTCAGGTAAGTTGGTGAGGAATCAAATGTAAACAGACAAGACAAACAAGATGAGACAAGGATGGTGATGGACACAAGAGGTTGAGGGAAATCATGATTGGGGTGAGAGAGGGAACAATGCAGGCTCATGGAAGTCAGGCTTGGAGATAGTGAGAATCAAGTCCTCATCCGCTGGACTGTCATCACTGTCCCCTTACTCCACTGGTGGCTGAAGTGCTTGACTTCTCCTCCTCCTATGAACCATGAGGGAGAGCAGCCTCTCCATCCAGTGTAGGTGTACATCAATGGTGCAGTACATGAGCCTCCACACCATCCCTCATAGCTTTCTGCAGGTGATGAAACCTCTGCCACTGCTTCCAGAGGGTACCACTGCACCAGCTGCCAGGGCAGTACTACCTGAGGGCTCACGTAGTGCAGGGGCAGCAGAGGCAGTGCTGCCAGGTTGGCTCCCACATGTGCTGGGCATCGCAGCTGTAGCCAGTGGAGTGGGGGCATGCTGACCAACTGAGGCTAGCCTACGTTGCTCTGCTGTGTAGCATTTAATGATGTGGTACACATGAATAACATGGAGCCCTTTTGATGGCACATAATAGTAAATAAAAAAAAGAGATAAGGGTTTAGGTGAGAGAAAAAAAAAGATAAAATTAATACCATCATATGTGACATGCAGTGCATTCACAAAATTATACAACTCCTTTATCTGAAGTATTACATTTAAGCATATGTCCTAACAGATACACACTACACTCTTGATTGCTGAAAGTAATCCTTGAAATGTGCAAATATTACACATATGCATGTTCCAGTTATTCATATTACAGTTAACAGTTGGGCATCTGTCCCACTGGTAGAGAGGTTTAACAGTATTGTATAGTTGGGAATCGTGGTATGTGAACCCACAACCTCTGACAATAGTCTAGTATTGGACTCTTACAATTGGTTTGTGCTACAGCCAAATGCATACATACTTGCTTTTACAGTTGGGATATGTATGATTAATTTGATACAACTCAATAAAAGAACAAAAAAAATCTATCTTTAACTTTTAATGCTACAATAACACTTCTCTTCTGCTGCATACCTATCACATACTTCCCTCAGTCTCTCCAGTCAAACAATATGAGCCTATCAACTGAATTCACATTCAGTGGGGGATGGGGAAGGAACAGAAGAGAACAGAGGAGCATTATACATACCAGTCTTGCCTAAACTTTCTAAATCTTACAAGTACGCTCATCTTGTCATACTTACACAGCCGTGTGATGTCCACAGTCTCAAATTCTTGCAACCAGTGGTTGAGAGTATCCCTTTTTTCTACTATGTAGGTCATTAAAATGACATCTTCATTGCTGTTCCATGCATGGGATACCAGTAGCACTCGATACAACCTGGGCCAAACTATTCCATGCTACAGACTTGTACTGGGAGCCAGAATAGTCCCCTTGCAAAAGCCTTTGGCTGTGTGCTTTACTAAAAGTCCAATAAATATCCTGGACTCCTGGACATCCCACCTCTGTGTCCTAATGTGTCCACCTTTCTCACCAATGCCAGCCATGTCTAACAGCTGAAAAGTAAAATGTTGCTATACATTGCCTATGTTACTGTGCCACTTCTGACTCCTATATTATTTTATTGTATATTGTTAAATGCTGTTATTGCTCTTGTATATTGTTAAATGCTGTTAATAACTCTTTAAATAATCTCTTAATTATGTACATTGTTTTTTTTGGAGCTTTTCTCCCTGGGCCTCCACTGAAATGGGCTCATTTCAGCCCAGTGGACTTTCCTGGTTAACAAAAGCAAATAAATAAATGAATAAATAATAGTGCAATGGAAACTGATGCTTTCCTGCCAATTCCAGTTATCACATTTACTGGTAGTGAGCAAACATGAGCAATAATGCCAACAATGCCAACTCCGTTTGCACAATGTTAAACAGGGGACAGCAGTGCCAGGCAGGGATGAATTAAATCATTGAAATTGGAAGGTTAATCTGACACTTGGCCTTAGTTTGAGAGGTGTGTACTGATGTAGCCTGGAAATATATATTGGAAATTGGAAGGTAACTCTTAGGTGAGTTAAGTTTGCAGACTTGCACTGGGGGCATAAATCTAATGACCTGACATTTTTTTTGTCTTTTTACACTGAGAAAGGTTTACTTTTACAGTGTGGGATGCAAACCTAAGCATAAGGGACAAAACATGTTCTTTTAGAGCATTGACTTTCAATCAATTGCAGAGTAAGAGGGAGGCAAGGGAATACATTACCCTAGGAGACAGTACTCAAGAACATCATTCCCCATTAGGCAGGGGGAAATGGAGGAGCAGAGGGGGAGGGAAGGGACAGTGTAGGGGCGATGGACAGAATTTTACAGTTGGTCTTTCAGGTAGTTTTGGAATATGAAGTTTTCAAGATTTTTAATTATAGTGATGTAATTACTAAGGAACATTTTGATATTTTTAGAAATGGACTAACTTTTATACCTAGTACATCCTTGAATGTTGTTGATATCTTATTGGAATTAAAAATTATTTACAAGAAAGCTAATTTTTAAAATTCTTTTTCCAGATGATGTGGAGGAGTATAGTTAAGGCATGAGGTGTTCCAGCGCATTTAGTCCTCTGTTGTCCCTGATTTTAGCATTTTAAATAATGTGCAAGTGTAAATCCAGGTGGAAGAAATATTTTAATTTGACTTTGAGGCAGAAGCAGGTATTAAACAACTTAGTGGAAAATAAGAATCTTAGGGTTATGAAACCAGACAAAGGGAGTGGGATAGTACTGATGAATTATATAGACTATTCTACAAAAATGTACTAGTGTTTAAACCATGATAGTTATTTTGAACCGAGTACTCGAAATGAGATTAATATATCATATGACAAAATTGATATGGCAAGTTATGATTACTTGATAAACAATGAAATTACAGGGACTAGTATAAATTATTTGGATGTTAAAATGCCATTTAGTTCTTCAATTTTTGGCATTCCTAAGGTTCACAAGGATATTTATGATCCATCCCTAAGACTTATTGTTGCTTCAGGGCAGACCAAAACTTAACTCTTGGCTAAACTGGTGGATAAAATATAGAAATCATCATTCGAAGATAAACAAAAAAGACGTGCTTAAGGATTTTTGGCAATGTTTAGGTGAATTATCTAAGGTATGGTGCCTGATAAAAGTATATATATATATATATATATATATATATATATATATATATATATATATATTTAGAAAGTTTGTGAAGAAATTATTACTCTATTTTTGTTTTACTTGGATCACTTGTCTGTGTACTTAAAGGATTATCAACTGGAAACAGACTGCCTACCTTGCTTGATTACTTTCGAATACTTAGTAATGCTGTACAATTATATATTTTCTATTATTATTTTTTGTTTTGTTTTGACTTAAGATGAGTTTAAGTTCGCTACTTCTACTACTTTTGTCTGATCTGATTAATATACAATGATTAACTAGAAATATATGGACTGAAAATCTTCCACACAGAGAAGTTTCTTACTCTGTTTTGTTTCACTACTGACATTAAGGATTTGTGTTTAGTAATACCTTGTATGCAGGAAATGGATTGGTTTGGGGATTTTTTGTATGAAACTAGACTACAAACGTGGAGTTTTGTGGCTAATTTGATGGAAACAGTCTTGTTTAATAATTATATATTTTGAGGGTGATTACTATAAGCAAATAAGGTGAGTAATGATGGGAGCATCTGTTGTCCTCACCTTGCAAATACAGTGCTGTGATATTGGGAGACAAATTATGTTTTCAGCAGTGAAGTTTATAGATTTATGGTGACATATTTTAGATTTCTGGACGATTTGTTGATTTTGTAGAATGATATGATTGAAAAGATACATGACTTCTTTCAATATATTAATGGCACAGTTGATTTTTTGAAATTTACCATGAATTTTGATAAAAAGACAGGATTAATTATTTAGATTTTATCCTTTATAAAGGCATGGATAACAAGGTACTTTCTTCAAATATTGATAGACAAGAAACTTGGTGTAATAGTTTTCTACATTTCAGTAGTGTCTATCCCTTGTGGCAAAAGCTAATTTGGATAAAGGCCAACTTGTCCGGCTTTCTTAGATAGTGTTTGATGGCTCCATTTGTGGGTATGAGGTCAATAAGCTGAATGGGTTGTTCACTGATAGGGTAGACCTATTGGGCCGGGTTGAAAAAATGGTTGATGAAGTTATTAGTGGGAGACCAGCCCAGTTTGCCCCCATTATGAAGGATTATAGTTTTGCAGTTAACAATATGAAGGAAGGTAGGGATAATGTAAAGACTGCTGTGGTATTGTCTTACAACAACATCAACAAGCAGGTCAAGAATGTTATTAGTGAAAACTGGAAGGGGGATTTTGGGTGCTTTGGTTTGACTGACAAACTGGGTGAAGGACTCACAGAAAGTAGAATTGGTTGTTGCCAAGCTTAAGGAGCCTATAACAAGGAAGATAACAAGATCCTGTAAAGGTACTAGAAATATTCTGGAAATGTTAGGAAAGTCTATATAAAGCAGAGAAAGATGGAAATCAAGAAAATGTACAAATGGAAATATTTGCAGAAGGTATATGAGGCTGAATTAATAACATTTAGGACAGGAGGAGATGAGATAAAATGGTAATGTATAACTAATCTACAGGAAAGTCTCCAAGAATAGATGGCATTCCTGTGGAAGTTTGGAAGCTAGAAAGGAAAAAAACTGATAAAGGTTTTGGTAAGGTTTTGTTTAACATTATTTTAAAGAGGAAGTACCATTCTAAGGGGATCCAGTATCTGTCTGCCTGGGATGACATGTCTGACAGACCTCGATGCTTTGCCAGAGATGGCCTGCATCTATCACCCCTGGGCTTCCAGATACTGGCCAAGGTTCTTGCCACCACTATAGTGCCTTTTTAGGTGGTGTTCCAAAGACCAAATTACCACCATAACAGCTACAAACAAATGCAATCTGAGGGTCATGCTGTTCAACGCTTGAAGTCTAAATCTCAAAATGCGCTCTTTGAAAACATTCCTTAAAATGGAGAACATCAACATTTGTGCTGTAACAGAGACCTTGTTCAAGGCAGCAGAAAGCACCCCTGCACTACCAGGTTATAACTCATTCCACACCTTTCAGCCCCAGAACTTGGACCGAAGCTCAAAGGCGGTGATGTTTCCATATTCATAAAGGATGCACACACCTCCAGACTGGTAGCCCAACATAACGCATCTGAGATACGTCAGGTGCAGCCAATATTGGGTCAGACAGCAATTCAGGTTGTAGCCTGCTATAGGTCCCCAACCATGTCCCAAGACTCACACTCCACATTCCACACCCTGGAGAATATTAGGGTCCAACCAAACACTTTCATACTGGGTGACTTCAGCTACCCCTCCATTAACTGGGAAAACTACTCATGTAACAATACACTTGCCCAACATTTCCTGGAATTCATTAATTCCAATGCCCTGGACCAACTTGTTCTTACCCCCACTAGAGGTAGCAACATCCTTGACCTGGTCATTACTAACATAAGTGACCGTTGCTCTACAACAATAGTCAGCTCCTCCCTGGTTAGATCTGACCACAAACTAATCACCTTGGAAATCCACATCCCTCCCACCCCCACCCTCCACAAAGGTAACCACTATGAAAAACTTCTCCAAAGCTAACTTTATGCTCCTAAAAACAAAGGTGGCTAACTTCACAACACCCATGCAAATGGAGAATAGTTGCGTAACCGCAGAATCATACACCAGTGTACTGTATGAACACATACACAAATGCATGGATCTCATCATACCCAATAGAACCAAGATGCTCTCCTCCAAAAAAAGGGAAGCCAATCTGGTGGTCCCCTGCCATAAACAAACTCTACAACAGAAGGAGGAAACTGATGCGGAAAAAGGTGAAGTCCCAAGACTGGAAAAACTCCCTTATCAGCCTCAATAAAAAGTTAAGATCCCTCATCAAATCCTCCAAAGCTGGCTATGAAAACAGAATTTCAGCAGATAGTAAAGGCAATCACAAGGCCTTCTATAGCTATATATAGAATCTCTAAGGCAATACCCAGATCTGCTCTGAACTACTGCACAGTGGTACCTCCTATACTGAGCCAGCAGATAGTGGCAGTATCCTGGCTGAAAGATTCAGTGTCAACTTTACCCCCCACCCCCAAGGACCAATCAAAGCACCAGTAGATTGCTAGGCACTCAATATTACTGCTGCATAGGTTAAAACAGCACTGTCCAAGGCCAAGAATACAGCTTCTGTGGGACCTGACAATATCCCTGGTTGCATTCTACATGACTATAGAGTGAACTGGCACCTCAACTGTGTGCTCTGTTCAATCACAGCCTCACCTCAGGCTTTGTCCTTACTGAATGGTGCACTGCTATAGTCATCCCTTTCCACAAAGGAGGAGTGACTATAGACCCTGGGAACTATCGCCTGAATAGCCTGACGAGTCTGATATGCAAAGTTATGAAATGCATCATCATGGACCTAATAAACAAGGATATAGGGAATCTCCAAACTCTGGATCCCACACAGTTTGGTTTTGTAAAGGGTAGATCATACCTGCTTAACTTGGTCGACTTCTTTGAGTCAGTCACCAGAGCTGTGGATGAAGGCAAGGTGTTTCATACAGCCTACCTTGATTTGGCCAAGGCTTTTGATACCATTCCCCACTCAGGAATCATAGAAAAACTCACTAAGCTTGGCATCAACCCTTATATCACTAGGTGGGTTGCAGATAGAACCCACAGTGTGAAAGTAGCTGTCGCCAAGTCAGACTGCCGACTAGTCACAAGTGGAGTCCCACAGGGTCTGGTCCTGGGTCCTCTCCTGTTTGGTATCTACTTCTCTGAAGTCCAGGCCAACACGAAGGGACTCTGGCTGAAAAAGTTTGCAGGCAATTGCAAGTTGTGAGCTATTATTAACTCCCCAAGTGATGTTGACATCCTACAGAATGGCCTCACTGAGACCAACGACTGGTGTCAGAACCATGGCCTTAAGCTCAATGCCAAAAAATGTGTTGTTATCCCCTTTGGGGAAAAACCTGGTTCCCATGAATTACCACAATGATGGTAGTCCACTGAACACAGAAGGTGTTATAAGACATCTGGGAACACAGGTTGACAGCAACCTCTCTTTTGATCATCACATTGCCACTGTGGTCAGAAAGTCCTTCTATGTGGCACATATCATTACTAAGGGTTTTGCATCCAGGAAGAATGAGGTCATTGTCTCCCTCTACTCTTCCCTCATTAGGCCAATCATTGAGTACAATGCCCCATTTGCAATGAACCTCACTAGAAACCTGCAACAACTGGAGAGGCCACAAAAGTTCCTCACAAAGAGGATCCTAGGCCTTAAACATTTATCCTATGTGGACAGACTCAAAAAAACTCCAGCTATTTTCTGTATCATATTGCCTACTTAGAGGCGATCTCTGCTTGACTTACAAAGCCATGTCTGACCTAGCTCTGTTAGAAATGCTACATCTAAAGAAGTCCCAATCCCTCCACACCACAAGCTCCAGAGACCTCAAACTCATTACCACAATTGAAAGAACATGCTGGAGGGACAAGTTCATAACCCAGAGACTGCCGATGCTATGGAACAGACTTCCCATACATGTCAAGCAGAGCATCTCGCTGACCCTCTTCAAAAGAAATCTTGATGAGTGGATGGGAAACAGAAAATTCACCCTGGGGATAACTCCAGTGGCTCTACTCGACAGAGGCACTGGGAACTAAGGTCGGGTGGCACTATGCCAGGGTAATCCTATGGCTAGGCATGTAAAGGCCCCAGGGCCATTAGCCTAGTACACACCTATAAACCTATGAACTTATGAACATTCTGGAAGAAAGCTGTGGTAGCTGTAATACCATCAAATCCAGCTTCATATATGCCATTTTCGATTCTAAGCCATGATTATAAGTCTATAAAGGCTAAAAGAATGACAAAAATAATGCCAAAATTGATAGCTATTGATTAGTGTGGTTTTCTGGAAGGGAGGCAAACATTTGACAACATTAACAGAACAACGATGATCCAGAGAGAAGCAGAATGTATGAAAATATCATTGATGTTGGTGGGTCTTGATGCAGAGAATATATTCCACAGAGTAAGCTGACATTTTATGAGCATGGCAATGGAACCATTTGCATTCCCCGATAAAATTATATGGTTGATTAGGAGGATATATGAGGGATTGGAGGTGAAAATTAAAGTGGATGGGTTCCTCTCTGATAATCTCTGTTTAAGTAGGGGAATAAGGTAGGGATGTTCTCTTTCCCCTTTGTTATTTGTACTATATTTAGAACTGTCAAAGTTCAGAAACAAATAACAAAGAGTTTTCCCTTTTAGTCTTGAGTGAAGAATTATGCTTCAGGATGTACGAAGTACTTGTTTATTTGATAAACAGCGCTGGGAGACTGCCTACTAAAATTTTCAGATCAGTCTCAAAGAATAAAGAAGAATGCGTATTTATTTTTATATATATTTTCTTACAAATTTCATGTATGCAGACGTTTGACATAACATAGCTTTTAACAAATAATAACATTTTTAAATATTTTATATCCTCATGATCCCCGCTTATAGGTTCACATGAACACTTGACAATATGCCTTTTAAAACATAGACCACCTGTGCTTAAGATTTATTGGCTTGCAACTTTTTAACAAATGGTACCAGTACATGCTATCTCACAAGCATCCTTGCAAAGACTCATCACCCAGCCTGAGAAGACCAGGGAGTACTATTGATTAAGCTGGTTTCCACGGAAACCTGACACTCTTAAACAGAACATAACTCTTTCAGCACTTACTTTGCCTTCAGCTATCTGTCAGTAAAGAAAGGATACAATTGTAAGGCACTTGAAATATTAAGCTACTACTTATGTGAAACTATGTCTTGCATAATCATGAATTTATTTTTCATTTTGTTTTTAAAAGAAACATATTATACACTTTTTATTTGACTCATTTATGAAGAAACTCCAAGTTAGTATTCATTTTCTGAAGAATAAACGTGAGACTTAATAACCGTCCATAACAGAACCATTGGCAAAGAAATTCAAGAATATAACTGCCATGGAAGTCAAGAAAAGCTGACTTTATTTGCAGATGATATTATTATTTTATACCTGATAAAACCAGAAAAGGACATTTCAGTGTAGTGGAACATTTTGAGACAGTTTCAAGTCTTTTCAGGATATAACATTAATGAAGAACAAAGACAAAATCTGTAAGCTATGTACCCACACACAAATTAGTTCAGCAAAATCAATATTTATGGGGACATGATAAGATGAGGAGTATGGATTGACATAACATATGTGTCACTACTAGACAGAGGCATAGTAAACTAAACCCTAAAAGGGCGTAGTATTCTCATCCTAAGGGGTGGTGTAAGCCACATACACTCTGGCTAGGCTTATAAATGTCCTAGGGCAGATAGCCTAGTACGAACCTATGAACCTATAAACCTATGATTAAAAAGGATTCTGTTGTGGCAGCTAAGGATATGTGGGAAGAGACAAAACAAAAAATAATACAAAAAAAACAAAGAAACTGGAAGCTGTGCTTTATGCATGTGGATAGCAAGATACAAGCAGTTAAAGTTTTTAGTCCCTTAAGTTTTATACACAGATCAGGTATATTTTTATCAACTGGAGGAAAAGTTGTGGATAGCAATTAATAAATAGCGGATTTTCAATCTTTAACCCAGACAGCTTTCAACACAGTAGAGGCATGGTTCTTGAAACGGTGCCTTCTTTTGATCGCCAAAAAGACCAAACTGCTACTGTTTACAACAAACAGTACGTCCTCCCCCATAGATTTCTCCATTCATTCCAATAATGGCACCCTTATATCCCCCGACTCTTCCACCAAACTATTAGGAATCACAATTGATGATAACCTCACCTTTGACTATCACATTAATAACACCATTAAATCTGTTAATAAAAAACTGGGCTCCCTATATAGGATAAAACCTTTCTTAACTCCAACAGCCAGAATGACTATTGCCCACTCCCATCTAATTTCAACTCTTCTGTATGCTGCACCCATATACACTAATCTAAAAAAAATAATCTTACCAAACTAGCCAACTCCTATAATAGTATTGCTAGATTTGCCACTGGAAACCCATATAGAACTCACCACTGTCTTAACCTTCACCAGCTAGACTGGCTCGAACTAAAAAACCTTCTGATACTTTCCCAACTTACCATTGTTCATAAGATTTTTTATCAACCCAACAACACACCAGTACTCAACAACCTTATAGCACCCTATAGGAATCTTAATTCCTTACGCTTTTCCAATAAACTTCTAGCTAGTACCACCAAGTCTAACAACTTAGCGGGGGACTCACTGTTCTCCAATACCACTGGAAAACAATGGAACCTTTTGCCATCTGACCTAACCTCACTTCCATCCCTTCCTCTCTTTAAACAAAGTCTTAAGAAACACCTTAAAACTCACTGGCTATGCCCTTGCTGTTACCCAGACTGATCCTCTGGATTTCTCTGCTGTTATCTCTTGACTTCCTACTTTCCTCCACTCTTTCCTGCCTACTCCTCTGAATTAGTAGCACATATAAGCTATCTCTACTACTTAGACACAATTAACTGTCTTTTCTACTTGGCTATGAATGTATCCTGAAGGTAGTATTCCTGCCATTTCTTTATACTTCCTCCTTTTCATACTGTTACTGTTTAACCCCTTGGAAATAGTAACTGTCTGGAGTAAACTAGAATAACCAAGGATTTAAATGTATTCTAATAATGTCTTGGGGTTGCCCTAGATATTCATACTGTAAAATGATCTGTAGGTGTATTATGTATTACTGTAGTGTGTCTCATAGTCTTCCCATAATTTAAACTGCAATACCTTTCTTGTTTATTATAAACATTTTTTGTGTGGTGCTGGTTTATATGTGGAGCTTTTCTCCCCGGGCCTCTACTGAAAATGGAAATATATCCAGCTGGACCAGCCTGGTCAACAAATGTAAAATAAAAATAAAAAAATAAATAAATTTTATCCAGCAGGAGAAGATAGTAATTGTCAAGTGGGATAAGTTGATTCTTCCGTTAGAACAAAGTGGTTTGGGTTTATCTGATTTTAAGGGGTATTTCAGTGCTGCTCATTTAACGCTATTATACATGTCACAATCAGAAATCTATAACTCAAAGTGGAAAGGGATGATGACAAAACTGGGGGGGGGGGCTCAAGAAACAAGGAGAGACTGGGATTTTGGAAGCAGATCCTTAAGGAAAATAACAATAACCATATAGAATATTATATTCATAAAGTAGAAGAAAGTATTCTAAGAACTAAGCCAACACGGGAATGGAGAAAGGAGATTCTGGCCATAGGGATGACTGCAATTAGGGATACAGATAATAGGCAAGAGGGGGCTGTAATTTATTGGAGAAAATTGGTAAAGAAACCAAGGTAACGTGAGCAAATAATTGAAGGGGAAGGGTAATAGAATGCGAAGAGGCCAATAATTTATTTGGACTACAGTCTAGAAATTGCCTTCCCTATCAAGGACTGATACCAGAGTACAGGCAAATAGAAATAAATAGGGGGATCCTAAGTAAAAGACCAGCACTGTTAGAGTTTCTAGTAGAATGTAGAACAGAAGCTGCTGTTAAACAAGGGATAATTAGCAGAACATATAAAACATTGCATGATAACTGTAAGAATCAATCAAAAGAGTTTAGAAAGGACTAGGAAGAGAGATTGGACAAGTAATTCACACAAAAAAAAAATAGAGGATATATGTATGGCTCCCAAATATTCAAAAAAGTCTTGAAGGTTTAGTGTCTGTGCTCATAAGTGTTTACACAGGTACTTTTATACCCCAAGTATACGCCAAATAATTTTTCTTTGCTAGATAGCAAATGTTGGACGTGTGATGGGTAAGAAGGTAACTGAGAACATATTTTGAGAGCATAACGACTTGACAGACTTTAAAAGTTCCCTGCAGACTACTCTATCAGAAATACTGGGAGAGCACATTGGTATAATTAAGGAAATAATTTTTTGAGCTATGATACAAAATCAAAATTGCCTAGACATAGTAGGACCTTGCTAAGTCTAATTATGGTGGCTGCCAAAAAAGCAATTACTAGAAAATGAAAATCAAAGTTCAAACCAACTGTACTAGAAGTAGTGACCATAGTAACAGAGATAAAACAACTGGAAATGGGATATTTAGAAAAGGGGAGGAGCAAATGACATAGAAAAATGGGAATTGTGGGAACAATGCATGCAGAATAGCATTTTGGAGGAGGAATGAAGTTTAAAAGAAGGCAGGATTTGAATGAGCTCTAACAATTCCTAGATAAATTATAAATATTGTATAATGTTTGCAACTAAAATATGTCAATATGGTTTGTTTTCATTTATATAAATGTATGATTGTCAATCTTACAAGTGATAATTTAATAAAGATGTTTCATGTAACCAGCCTGGGTGAGCAGTTACAGTAGATGTTTTTGAACTGTCTGTCACTATATAGATGCCTTTATCATGTTTATTTTTTATGTATCTTAATCAAATGTGTGCCTATATTCCTTGCTGGATCCCTCTTGCATATCATTCACTCTTGTTTGGATGTATGGTGTGTGAGTTGCTAGGGTTCCATGCATTTGGTATAAATTAATTTGGTCTAAACTTTATTCATTTAGTGTAAGTACATTTGGTTTAAACTGACTTGGTGTATCTGCATTTGCTCTAAGCTTGGATTTTAAATGTTAATATCAATGTTTGTTTCATATACTAATATATTTTTACCATGTACATTAAGCATTTTGATATTAGTGTAAGTGAATGTTTGGTTAGACTCATTTACACAGTTATAGGTATGCTGAAATTTAGATGTTCTTTGCAAAATTTCACTCAGTGGCTTATGGGAGTTTACTGTTTTCTCCCTTGTTGTACAATCTTGAAGTCTGAATATATATGACCAGGGATGTGGGGGTGCATGGGGACTTTCTCCCTGCAAAACTATTGATTTTTTTCAAATGATTTTCAATGTTTTTTCAATGCTTTAACTTTTGGATTAAATGGTTTTAGATGCATTGAATTTAGATGAAGTGATTTTTAGATGAATCAGTATAGACCTGAGCTGCTATACAATTGTGTGCAACACTAGAGTTTGGTAGGTATCCTGTCACTTGTCACACAGTGTAACTCACTTACATGCAGTGCACCAAGCATTCTGTCTCTGAATCCCTCATACTTATCAGCATTACACTGGAATGACTCATAACTGCAAGCCAATTGTAGTAAGCGTTTAAGTCCTTTCTGAATATTTCCAAGTAAGACTTATTAATTTAAGTCCTTTCTGAATATTTTCATGTAAGACTTATTAAGTGGATATATAACTTTGACACACAGTGTATAAGCCATGTCTGAAGCTCACCCTTGCTAAAGAATCCCAGGAGATAGCATAGGCTTTCTTTGTTTATTTTTTTGTTTGGTTGGTTGGTTGTGGGTGAAAGTAATATAAAATAAAAATTTATGTATGAGGTTTTCTTTGAAGATGTAGACTCAGTAATTTGGAAGAAAACTTGGTTGCTGAGGGAGACACCATGCATAAGTAGTTATTGCAGTCTTGAACTGGAGTCATCTAGGATATGCAGTCTCATTCACAGACCTTTGCTTTAAGGTCCAGACCACACCTTTACTGTCCCTCACCTCCCTAACAATGACCACAGCTATGCATGAATAACCAACCCATGGAAGGTAGTTTATACCTATAGCCATCTTTGTGGTGTAATGGGTAAAGCCCTTTCTACAACCTAAATGACCTGGGTTCATTTAGTAGGTCAAACATACACTGTTGGAACCTCCTGGGTTCTGGCTGGTGGGATTCTCAAACAATCTGGACATGTATCACTGATTGATAAGTATATTTCTTGGCATTTTAACCTTTCAGAGTTCTGCATTGTCTTAATTTTGCCTGACTGAATTATTTCATATATTTTCTGGCATTGTTTTATGTTTCTCATCTGTCTTAAAACTGTTTTCCCCCTCCCTCCCACCCTATTCTTGTAGAGTTGTTATAGTTGGTGGCTTTGCAGTTGCACACCCCTACTGTAAATTTGATCTGGGACACCCCTCCCCATCTGGTGTTCACTCTGCTTAATACAGAGAGAACATCTGCGAAGGCCAACCCACTTAGGTTCTTAACCTCTGCTCCTCCTTCCTCTCTCCTTGCACTTAAAAAAAAAATGCACTTTATTTTGCTTTTCCTCTTCTTAAAAGTACTCAATTGTATTTATTCTGCTGCATTTATCACTGCTTGGTAGTAGCCTGACTAAATTGTAACTGTTATTCTATGCCTTTCGGTTTAAGCACTTGGGCTTCAGACCAGTTGTCTTGCATTAAGAAGGTTTGTGGTCTGACTGTTGTGGCAGGACAGGTAGCTTACATCCTTTTAAATTGGGAAATGCTGATTGAAGGGTCAGTGTCTGTTATTCTAAAAGTGTATTAGTTCTGGTTTAAGAACTTGGGCTGCAGGACAGTTATTTTACATTAAGAAGGTTTGTGGTCTGAATTCTTGTGGGAGGAGAGGTTAGATTCTGCCCTTCTGAGCTGGAAATTTCTGGTTAAAGGATTATTGTGCCTGCTTATATGAACTGTTTCTTTCTGAAATCGGTGCACCTTGTTTGTTGTAGCATAGACTAGATTCAGGCATGCTGAATCTAGCTTTGTTTGTATAACTTGAGCACTAATCCAGGCCATGTTTTTTGGAGAAGGTTCTCCTGCACCCTAGTGGCAGGAATGTGCAGTTAGAACTTGTCTTATTGAAGACTGCTGGAACGGGGCTCAGTTTTTAGCTTTTTATTGGTTAATTTGTTTAAATCAGTTTGCTCATTTGCTACTGTTATATTAAAAAAATACACTTTATGCATCGTCGCTAAGCTAGGGTTAAACTATTCCTGGCACCATAAAGTCTGCTCTTCAAATTTTCACTTAGAACTAGCCCGTTTTTTAGTTTTAGCACTCAAATCTGTTTCTTTGAGCTCAGCACTTGTTCAGAACTCATTGTAAGCACTAAATAAGCTACAAATTACTACAGCACTCAACTTTCCTCATTTGTCTAGAGGAAAACAGTTTTTAGTACTTAATAAATAAGCACCTATCCAGGCATGTCTAAGAGTCATCTCCCGGTGTTTTCTCCTGTCTACCTGATGAATCTGGGCATCTTGGGGCAATGCAGCAATTGCCTCATATACACAGACAACCCTCTCCTCCTACCACCCAACACTACAACCTGTGAGGGATGCATTTATATATCCAAACTGGAAGCAAAGCTCTCTTCACCCAAGACTGGACTAGACAGTCAAGAGGAGAAGGTAAACACTTGCACCACACCACACTCACCACATAGTCCCTCAAAACCTACACCACCAAAACACAAACATAGCAACACAAAACACACACCTACATTTACAGAGGCTCTCAATAAAAATATGATCAAGCAACAGAGACCTCCAAAGCAGAAACTCATGCAATCGCCACCCCCCAACACAACCCAAATGACACATAGCCCACAAACTCAGTGTGCCACTCAACCACAGCCCATAAGGCATAACAACATACCCAACACTCTAGTTATAAGTGACTCTGTAGTCAGGCACACTGATGTTCCACTCACCAGGCTAAACAAGGAAAAAGTTACTGTCAGCTGCCTGTCGGGTGCCAGCATCCACCACATAATGCACACACTCAGGTCACTCCACAACAAGTACAAATATGACTCTGTCATTGTCCATGTTGGTGTGAATGACCTGAGTTGTACCTCCATGGACTACATGAAAAGAGATAGGGAGGAGCTCTCCTATCTTGTAGCCCAGGCAGGTATGACCCTAGCCCTGAGTAGCATCCTGCCATCACCCAGAATGATACCACAGTACAAGGACAAAATGATTGACTTCAACAATGGCTAAGCTTCTGATGTCATTCTAAGGGGATCCAGTATCTGTCTGCCTGGGATGACATGATCGACAGACCACGATGCTTTGCCAGAGATGGCCTGCACCTGTCGCCCTTGCGATTCCGGATACTGGCTAAGTCTCTTGCCACCCCTATAGTGCCTTTTTTAGGTAAAGATCAAATGACAAATTCACCACCATAACAGGTACAAACAAGCAAAATCTGAGGGTAATGCTACTCAATGCTAGAAGTCTAAACCTCAAAATGCATTCACTCGAGGCACTCCTTAAAATGGAGAACATCGACATCTGTGCAGTGACAGTGACCTGGTTCAAGGCTCCAGAGAGCACCCCTGCATTACCAGGCTACAATTCATACCACACCTTTCAGCCACCTAACCTGGACCGAAACACTAATGGTGGAGGCATGTCCATATTCATTAAGGATATTCGCACCTCCAGGCTAGTTGCTCAGCATAATGCATCCAGGATTATCCAAGTGCAACTAACTCTGTGCAAGACCACAATCCAAATTGTAGCTTGCTACAGATCCCCCACCATGCCCCAGGATTCCCACTCCTCATTTTTTGATACACTGGAAAATATTAGCATATAACCCAGCACCCTAATAATGGGCAATTTCAACTACCCCACCATTAACTGGGAAAACTACTCATGTACCAACTCTTTTGCTCAACGTTTTCTGGAATTCATAAATTCCAACGCCTTGAATCAACTCATGCACACCCCCACCAAGGGCAGCAGTATCTTAGACCTGGTCATTACCAACATGGGCGACCGGTGTTCCACACCAGAGGTCAATTCCTTGTTGGTCAGATCCGACCTCAAGCTAATCAGCCTAGACATCCACATCCCGCCCCCACCTCCCATTTGGGAAACCACCATAAAAGATTTCTCCAAAGCCAACCTCATGCTTCTTAAGACAGAATTGGCAAACTTCATGACATCCATGCAGATGGACAATAGAGGTATGACTGCTGAATCCTACACAAATGCACTTTATAAGCACTTACACGAGTGCGTGGATCGTGCTATCCCTAACAGAACCAAGATGCTATCCTCCAAAAAAAGGAGCCAATCTGGTGGTTCTCTGCCATAAACAATCGCTACAACAGAAGAAAGAAACTGTTGCAAAAAAGAGTAAAATCCCATGACTGGAAGAACTCCCTGGTCAGCCTCAGTAAGAAGCTGAGATCCTTCATAAAGTCCTCCAAAGCTAGTTATGAAAACAAAATCGCCACTGATTCTAAAGACAACCACAAAGCATTCTATAGCTATGTCAAGAATCTCAATGGCAAAACTCAGATCTGCTCTGCGTTATAGCACAATGGCACTAAATATACAGAACCAACTGATATTGCCAACATCCTGGCAGATAGGTTCAGTGCTAATTTTACTCCCCCACCCCCTAAAGGGCCCATCTCTATACCAGAAGAATGCAAAGTTCCTGTAATCACGGCTGCACAGGTAAAAATCACACTCTTCAAAGCCTAGAACACAGCATCCATGGGACCTGACAACAACCCAGGCTGCATTCTACATGAACTACAGAATGAAGTTGCACCCCACCTAAGCACCATGTTCAATCATAGCCTCACCTCAGGCTTTGTGCCCACTGAATGGCGCACAGTGACGGTTATCCAACTCCATAAAGGGGGAGCCACCAGAGACCCCGGGAACTACTGCCACATTAGCCTAACTTGCCTGGTTTGCAAGGCCATGGAACGTATCATCATGGAACTTATAAACAAAGACATCGGTAAGCTCCAAACTCTGGACCCCACCCAGTTCAGTTTTGTAAAAGGCAAATCATGTCTCCTAAACCTGATTGACTTCTTTGAAGCTGTCACCAAAGCCGTAGATGAGGGTAAGGTGGTTCACACAGCCTATCTAGATCTCGCCAAGGCTTTTGACACCACCCCCCACTCTGGAATTATAGATAAACTCACTAAACTAGGTATAAATCCCTATGTCACAAGATGGGTTGCCAACTGGCTCACTGACAGAACCCACACTGTGAAATTAGCAGACTCCAAATCCAACATCAGATCAGTGAACAGTGAAGTCCTAGGTCCTCTCCTGTTTGGTATCTAATTTTGTGAAGTACAGGCTAACACAGAAGGTCTTTGGCTAACGAAGCTCATAGATGACTGAAAACTAGGAGCCATAATTGAAACTCCTAATGATGTGGACATCCTACAATAGGGACTCACTAAGACAGATGCCTGGTGTCAAAGCCATGGCCTCAAGCTCAATGCCAAAAAGTGCATTGTCAGCCCCTTTAGTAAAAACTCTGTTCCCATGAGCTACCACATAGGTGGTAATCTACCTAACACTGAAAGTGTGATAAGAGACCTTGGGACACAGGTGGACAGTAGTCTCTCCTTTGATAATCACATTGTCACAGTAGTCAGGAAATCCTTCTACGTGGCACACCTCATCATAAAAAGGTTTCTCATTCAGGAAAAAAGAGGTCATTGTTCCCCTCTACTCATCACTCATTAGACCCATTATAGAATACAACGCCCCTTTTGGTATGTACCTCACAAGACATCTACAACAACTGGAAAGGCCGCAGAAATACCTCTCAAAGTGGATTACCAGCCTCAAACTGATGCCCTATGCAGACCGTTTAAAAAAACTCCAGCTTTACTCCATCGCATATCGCCTACTCAGAGGTGATCTCTGCCTAACATACAAAGCTATGTCAAACCCAGAGCTGTTGGACATGCTCCACTTAAAGAAATCCCAATCCCTCTGAGATACATGCTCTAGGGACCTAAATCTTGTCACCAAAATAAACAGAGCATGCTGGAGGGATAGATTCCTGTCCCAGAGACTTTTCATACTCTGAAACAAACTACCTATCTATATCAAACAAAGCTCCTCGTTAGCAATCTTTAAGAAAAATCTTGATGATTAGATGGAAACCCCTTCTTTTTAAATACATTATACATTTCTCTCTGTTGTTTAACCCGGGTGGGAACAATGCATTTAGTTTCACCTGCCAAGCATACTTTAACCAACCCAATTTTTCTTCTATGTTAACTATAAATGCTGTTTAACTTTTCCAATACTATAAATTTATAATTGATTTTACATTTCTTAACTTTATAATGGTTGTAAACAACAGAGTGGAATTTATAATGTATTTAAAAAGAAGGGGTTTTAAACATTAATGTGTTTAAAGAAAACTGTTTTAAACGTTGATGTTTTTAGATGGCTTAGTTTTATGAAATAGTAGAGTGTATCTTTAAGTATTATGCTTAAAGGTTATCATGTGATTTGTTGTAATTGTATTTATTGATGAATTTGTGTCTAAGTTATTTGTCTGATGAAGTCTCATGTGAATTTGGTGAGAGACGAAAGTGCTAAGCAGTGTTCCAGTATGGCTATTAAAGTTGGTTTCCTGAGCCTTGCTTCTGTTTTTCTCTTAAGTTTTAGGACTTTTAAGCTTGCTGCTTTTGGTTAAGTTTCTAAGTTTATTAGATCAATATTTAAATGTTGTCCCTATTTTAGGCCTTTATCCCCCATTATTTTAGGCTTTGTCCAGATTTCCTGTTCTAAGAGGTTGAGCTGTCTGAGAGACATTTTTTTGTGGATGTCTGTTACACAGCACTTCCTTTGGGACATCATGGTCTGGGGAACAGGGATTGCTATCAACAAACAGAACCCCCCCCCCCGTCAACATAATCTCTGTGGGTGATATTACTGCTGCCTTCATTTGTTTCTAACCCCTGGAGGAAAACAGTGTGCTATATGCTCTCACATCAAGCCCAAGGAGTGCCTCAGGTAGTTTTGTAAACCGGGGGTGAGGGAGGGTCTTGATGGTTGAGGGCTAGCAGGAGCAAAACAAAATAAAGAAAGCTTATATCCATATCTCTCAACCTCTTTAAATAAAAAATCTGGACAAAATCATAAATAATGGGGGACAAAGGCACAAAAATCAGGATAATTTTTAAATATTGCCCTTACAAACTTAGAAAGTTGAGAGAATAACAGGTTTTGCATTACCAAGATTTTTCTGAAGGTTGTGAAGTCTGAAACTCAACCATCTGTCATAATTTCTGAATTCAGTTTTTAATGATTTGCCATTGGTTTGCCAGAAAACCACAATTTCATAAAAAATTGGCCACAATGAGGGAAATATCTGGACATTCTGTGGAAATCTGCACAGTTGAGAGGTATACTAATACCTCTGTTTTTGCATGCATGTGCTTGTGTGTGCAGATATTTCTGTTTCTGTATTCTGATAACTGTGACAGTCACCAAACTCACTTAAAATTGTAACTGTCACATGGTACCTAGTGCAGCAGTAAAGGAACATGTATAGGCATTGAGCAACAGAGCTACGGCATAAGATTTCATAACCTCACACCTGCTTTCCTCCTGAATCCTGCTCTTAGAGTGCAGACTTGTTTGATCAGCATTCCAGAGCAGGCCCTTTGGCTCAGAAGCACCAGCCTTTACCTTTGTTGCTTAGTACTGGTCATGTGTTCATTTGCATTTACTTTCCCTGCTCCTGTGTCACAGATGTGCCACTGCTAGGAGTGACAAGTGTGACTACTGCATGGGAAGCAAGGAGCAGCTGCAGACATCAAGGAGAGTCATCAAGTAAGGTTTATATTACACAATTTTCATTTCAGTAAATGAAAAAGAGAAATAGTTAGGCTATAGGAATTTAGCAATCCTGCATATCTTTTTACTGGCACCAGCTTTAGAAACAAGCAATTACCTGATATTCTTGGCTATTTATGCAGAAGTTTTGTTTTCAAATCATTTCCGTGTGGAATGCTTGGATACATTTACAGTATTAATCTCTGTTGGCACAGCTTTGTCCATTTACCACTGGGTTATTTGTAAGAATAAAGGCTCCTCTGTTATGTTCGTTTTGCTAAATGCATACAGACAAAAAAAATGCAGTTGACAACTTCTGTTACTGAATCTGGAGCATTGAATGTGTTTAGTTGCATTCACAGATCTCTGCGGCATACAGATGCAGTATTTAAAAGATCAAACTAAAACCTTTAAACAGAAAACTTCCATTAGTTCTATAATTTCTCTCCGAGGCTTGTAAACCATTTTTTGAAATAATTTAAAAGTGGATGGGATAATGCAAATATCTGCATTGAGTAACAAGTGCAAAGTACTGTGTTTTTTTTTATTGTTGTTTTCTTCAGTTCTTTGATGCGCTTCTCATGTGTGTTCATTTTATAATTTTTCTGCTTGGACCTATTGTGTTAGTCTTGGGAGTTTTGACTTTCTTTTTCCCTCATTATGCTAGATTCTCTGTGCTAAAACTGTAATCCAGAGAAAAATAGAGACTTGCTCAAAGTGTACAAAGGCATGACAAATAAACATTGAAAAAAATAATTTTTAGATGAGGGTCACTCTGTCTTCTTAGCGGTCTAGTGGGGTTTTTATCATTTCATTGAAAACTCATTTCATCGAAGCTTAATTCATAGATACATATTCACTGAAAGCTCACTTCACTGAAAACCCATTTCACTGAAACTCATTTCGTTGAAAGGTATATATGGCCTTTTCCCCACTGTTGTGTGATCCTGGAGTTAGTATATTAAGTAAGGGGGTGTGGGGGGCACAGCCCCCCACATTGGGAGGTGTGAGGGGTGTAGCCCCCGCATATTGTAAATATTTTAAAGTATAGATGGATACTTACAAGTGTAATGAATAACTTCTTCCAGAACAGAACATATAACCAATTTATGTGGGGGGCTTCTCCCCCCTGCACCCCATGAATGTGGGGGGCTGTGCTCTCCACACCCCCCTTACTTTATATACTAACTCCAGGATCGCACAACAGTGGGGAATAGGCCATATATACCTTTCAACAAAATGAGTTTCAGTGAAATGGGTTTTCAGTGAATTGGGCTTTCAGTGAATTGGGTTTTCAGTGAAGTGAGCTTTCAGTGAATATGTGTCTATGAATTAAGCTTCGATGAAATGAGTTTTCAATGAAATGATATAGACCCGTCTAGTGAATAACTCACAGAAGTCAGGCAACCAACTTTATCCAGCTGGACGTGGAATCTGCACATTGCAAATCCAACATTTTTGTTTATCCTTCTTGCTTCATTTATATTTACTAATCTCATGTTTCCTTTTATTAAAGAATACAGGCTTCATATAAACTCTTTATGTAAGTTTTTTTTTTTGACAGCTGTTATAATTTCTAGTTTTCCTCAGAAGCAAATTTCTGAACTGCACCTAGTTCAACGACTCCTGATATTACAGGTATATTTCCTTCATTAAGAGGTGACTGCTCTAATAGGTTTCGAAAAAAATGGTATGCATGCAAAACAAGTTGCAGAGAAGTACACCTTTGGGTGTATTGTACTGCATGCCAAGTTTCAAACCAAACAGGTTATTCAGTACAGTTTTACAGAATCAAATCTCAACAAGTGTTGTACTAATAAGCCTTGTCTTTATGTATAGGATTTTATCACTGTGTCTTTGACCGAGAACATGATGCAAAGATTCAAAAATCGTGCTATGCCCTAAGTCAGATGCAGTCTTTGCTGCGCAAAGAAAGGTAAGGTAACTTTCATCTTAAGTAAACATATATTAAACTTATGATTTTAGTGAATATTTGGGGGCTGTGAAGGTGTTTTGTTGAAGTGAATGGTGATATTTTGTGACATTAACTATTTTGCGATCTTTAACTGATTGTATATTTCCCCTTGGTTTGGGTTGAATTAATATCTTTCAGTGTTCTTTGCATGTTTACTGGTGAAACATCTGTGGCAATTCCTTCATGTATGCATGCATGTGTGCATGTATACAGCTATCTTATCATTTAGTTGACTAAACTGTCACATTGTTCCAGGCTGTTAGCATTCTGATATAGCTTGCTACTGTAATTCTGATTTTTTGCTACAATTATATTAATTTTTGGGGAGAGAAAATGGGTTTTCTCTCAACAATTGGTCCTCCTTCACAATCAGTGAGCTGTCTTGTTCAGAAGAAGAATCAAGACATTTTGGCTTTTCATCATTCGGTTTAATCCATAATGCTGATATTTCATACATATCTATCCACGTATATAGATAAATAGACATATATATATATATATATATATATATATATATATATATATATATATATATATATATATATATATATATATATATATATATTTATTACGTTCAGTTGGTCGAATTACCAGAAGGTCAACAGTCATATTATCGTGGCGAAAACATCGAGATGCTACATAAATGAAACTTCATAACACCAAAACTTGTAATGTCAAACTACCTATTGCACATGGCATAAAGCACATTTATGACCGCAGATTGCACTGCAGTCTTAAGAACAGATTCTACATTTAAACCAAGCACGGAAAACAAATGGAATGGAGTTTGCGGTATAATGAGGACTGAGATATTTACCCTTTTCCCCACTGTAGTGCGATCTCAGAGTTGGTGTATTTAATTAGTATGAGGTGTGGGGGCACAGCCCCCCACATGGGGGGTGCAGGATGTCTTGCTCACCGCAAAACGGTTGATGAAGCTACATTTTTGTTTTCAGTGCTCAGTTTAACTGTAGAATCTGTTCTTATGACTGCAGTGTGATCTGCAGTCATAAGAGTGCTTTATGACATGTGCAATATGCAGTTCGACATTACAAGTTTCGGTGGTACGAAGTTTCGTTTATGTAGCATTTTGATGGTTTCATCTCAATAATATGGCTGTTGATCTTCTGGTAATTCAGCCAACTAAAGGTAATCCATATTTAGTTATAACTATATATATATATATATATATATATATAGAGAGAGAGAGAGAGAGGGATGTAGATGTAATAATAATAAAATGTACTATATATGTGTGTGTGTGTGTGTGTGTGTGTGTGTGTGTGTGTGTGTGTGTGTGTGTGTGTGTGTGTGTGTTTCTGTAGGTATGTGCGTAAAATTTCAGCAATTAATGAGTGTCTGCATTTGCCATGAGAATGAATGAGGCATCAGGCAATTTTTTCAGCCAATAGCAATGTTTTTGCTTTGTGGAAATAAGCAGTGCAAGCTTGTACATGACCACGTTTGACAAGTATACGTACATGCAATCAAACATTGTGGTTAATAAGTAACCATGCATGTCAATAGAAAGGAGAGGGGTGTGGGATGCTTTTCTGAGTATTACTCATGAGGTTGTGTTTAGCATACAGGCTCTGTACTTCTAAAAAAGCAGAGAGAGACAGAGGGAAAGAGGGGGGGGACCAAAGCCAGTTGTAAAGTGAACTGAAATAAAACTGCATGGTTAATAAGTAAACATAAAAACTCATGAGGTTATGTTTAGCATACAGGCTGTGCACTTCTAAAAAAGCAGAGAGAGACAGATAGAGAGAAAGAGAAGGAGAGAAAGACCAAAAACAGTTGTAAAGTGAACACACCTAGGGCCTAGCTGTACTTCTGGGTTGCATTTTGACTACATATGTATGATATTCATGCTGCTTTGTGTTTATGCCTTAACCTTCTTCCTTTGACTTGCAGTGACCTTAGTTACTAATATGTGTTTGCGGTACTGTTCTCTCTTTTTGTTGGTCTCAGTAACAAGTGTAAAGTACTAATTTTGTTGTTATTGTTGTTTTCTTCAGTTCTTTGTTGCGCATCTCACGTGTTACTTTTATAATTATTCTGCTTGGATCTGTTGTGTTAGTCTTGGGAGTTATGCCTTTCTTTTTCCCCTTATTATGCTAGATTCTCTGGAGGTGCAAGCTGCCATTGACTTGAAGACAAATGCTTTAAAATGATACAGTTTGTCTTCACAACAAAAAGTTTGGTGCTTGAACAAATACATGGAAGTTAATATCTATGGAACTTCCCGGATTACTATATGTAATCTTAAAATGGGATTACTGGACTAAAACTTTTAAGTGGCATTACTTTGTTTCTCTTAAGGCTGCTGGCATGGAAATTTGTTAAGTACTAAGAAACTAACTTCATCTCCAAATCAGTAAAAACAAATATGCCTCTTGAGACTAATTCGTATTGACATTGTATTGCATTTGTATTTAATTGAAGCTGTTTAGTTTGGGAAGAATTGTTAAGTGGTTCTCAGGGTTCTTGCTAATTGTAAAGTTGTGGAAAGTTCAACAGTGAATTCTAAATCTTCAAAAATACTTTTATGAAAAGTATGTTTTTACAGGGGGCAAGCTTTCCTAAATCAGTGCTGGACATTATGACCTCTTCCTTCGTCATTAATATATACCAGCTCTGAAGTCGCAAAGTAGAGAGTTAAGATGGCTTTGTCACTTGGCAGGTTACAGAGGGCTACAGATTTCTAAATAACATTTGCTTTAAGTGTGGTTATTTTGTTAATGTTTCAGTATTTAAATAAGTTGCTAATATTTTTATTACAAGCTCCTTTCAAGTTTGTAAATTTGGCATTGTTAGCTTCAGTTGTTTCTGTTCTTCAGTTAGAAGGTAGAGGGCATTAGCTCTAGTGTCTTTTCATCCTTTGACCCATGATGTTGGTATGTGAACTGGCTAGCTGTTGTGTAACCCGATATATGAGTGCCCTGTTCTTCTGCAGTGCTCTTGCTTTTAATTTCACATATTACCAGGAACATTGATCCACAGGACCATACCTCTCAACCTCTTAGCACAATAAATCTGGACAAAGCTTAAAATAATGTGGGCAAAGGCCCAAAAATAAAGACATGTGGTGCAGCTGTTAGCATTGTTGCCTCACAGCAAGAGGTTCTCCTGTTTGATTCTTGGCTGAAGCACCTTCTGTGTGGAGTCTGCATGTCCTCCCCATGGTCTAGTGATGTCTAAAGACATGCAGGTAGGTGCGTGCATGAACGGGTGTGCCTTCTTTGAAGGTTGGGCATCAGGCTGGCAACTCTGCACCGTAAAAATCCACTGCCAATCATTAGTGGACCGGAGTTCCACTGTGGCGACCCCTAACTGGGAAAAGCCAAAAGACCAGGAACATTGATCCACAGGACCATACCTCTCAATCTCTTAGCACAATAAATCTGGGCAAAGCTTAAAATAATGGTGGCAATGACTGAAAATTGGGGCATATTTTAAATTTTGCTCTCCTAAACTTAGAATAGGATTTGTGTTAGAGTGTATTTTCTGAACGATATGAAGTCTGAAACAAAAATGTGTGCCATTATTTAGTGACTTGAATCCTTACTGACTTGCCAGAATACCAAAAATTTTATGAGGAACAGACCAAAAATTTGAGGCAAAAATCTGAACATTCTGTGAAAATCTGGACAGTTGAGAGGTATGTTATGTTTCACAGCATGTTCAAATGCTGCACCGTAGCTTAATTGCAAAATAATGTGGCTACCCAGAAAGCCTTGCATTCTTTTATTCCCAGATATATGTGGCAGCACTCTAATTGTGTGTACATTTCCCATCTCCCAACATTTACTGTTTCAACATTTTACTGATAGTAGAGATATTTCTTCGTAAAGCATCTTAATTTACCGTACACACTGCATATTTTCCATAGTGGCAAGCTTGGCAGTGGAAACCATTTGTTCATTTAGAGTGCAGTGTGCAATAGTGTAGAATATTGCTCTTCTACCTAAAATATGATGTTAATATGCAAGTTAATTACAGTTTACAATGATCCTCATAGTGTGTCAGGAAAATCATCAGATGCCAGTCAGTGTCATAGAAGCATAAGCAATTTGCACTGTAAGCTGATTTGTGAACTGTCTTGTGAAAACTCCGATATTACCCAGTGGATGTCTATTTTTGAGAATGCACTCATTTGCAATGGTAGATGTCAGCGTTACTAACATACAGAAGCTACCACATTTCTTAAAATCATTGTTCAGTGGCAAAATACAAGAGAAGTCTGCAATCCACAGTATTCTATTCAAGAAAAACTCAAAGGTTATGGTCTTCACTCATATTCAACATGTTCTTTTTTAATGTCTGCCCAATCTGGCAAATAAAACAATCCTTTAATTTCTTCCTGTACAAGGCTACTTTGATCCCACTCTGTTACTCTCTTGTTCTCTTTTTTTTCTCTCTCTCTCTCTCTCTCTCTCTCTATCTGTGTCTCCTGTTGTCTCTCTTACAATGCTGCTAGCATACCATTCGTAGACTTCTTTAATCGAGGACCGTGACTTTAAGAACAATATATCTCCTGCTGTACAGTGACTAGAAGAGATTAGCCAAACAAATAATGGGATTGACTACTCTTTTATCACATATACTCCCTTCTTTCTCCATAAACATGTTATTCTACTCTTAATCCCTTGCCTTCTGCAAATTTTTTATTGCTCCCTGTTCATGTACCAATAAAGTCATGGATTCTGCACTGTTTTCTCTTTCTAGTCTCTATGATGTAATAACCTTCTCCATTTTTGCATTGTTTTGTCAGGTTCTGTTAAAAATGACAACTCCTATTTTGTTTATAATACTGAACTACATTATAAACCCGACAATTATTACAGATAATTGAGATCTGGGGACCCAAGTTGATAGCAATCTCTCATTTGACAACCACGTGGCCAAAGTGGTTAGAAAAACATTTTATATAGCCCACTTAATCATGAAGGGATTCACATCTAGATCAGGGGAGGTCATCGTGCCTCTTTACTCATCCCTCATCAGGCCCATAATTGAGTACAATGCCCCTTTTGGGATGTACCTTACCAGACACCTGCAGCAACTGGAAATATCCCAAAAGTACCTCACCAAGAGGATCAAAGGGCTGAAACAGATGCCATATGCTGCCCGGTTAAAGAAACTCCAGCTCTACTCAGTGGCATACCGCCTGCTCAGAGGCGATCTGTGCCTGACGTATAAAGCCATGTCCAACCCGGAATTAATGGACATGCTGCACCTCAGAAAATCCAAATCCCATCGAGCTACACGCTCCAGAGACTTGAACCTCAGCACTGAAATGAATAGGACATGCTGGAGGGACAGATTCATAACCCAGAGGCTCCCTTCACTCTGGAATAAAATCCCAGTCCAGGTTAGGCAGAGTCCCTCATTGACTCTCTTCAAGAGGAATCTTGATGAGTGGATGGGAGATCGTAGGTTTACCCTGGGTATCACTTCTGTGTCACTGTTAGACAGAGGCACAGTATACTAACCTCGAAAAAGGGCATAGCAAAATTAATTTAAAATGGGTGGCGAAAGCCAAACACACTCTGGCTAGGCTTATAAATGCCCTAGGGCAGATAGCCTAGTATGAACCTATGAACCTATGAACCTATAAGATGTAGAGTGTCAGTAGTGTGACCTTCTAAGTACAAAGTCTACTAAAGCAAACGTGTAAAGTTTCATATGTAAACACCTGTGGAAATCCCACACTTTTAGCTTTTAAATAACTACAGTCTAAGTATAAGGCAGAATCACACCTGTCAACCTCTTAGAGCAAGAAATCTGGACATAGCCTACAATAATGGGAGGACAAAGCTCAAAAATAGGGGTAGAGTTTAAATATTGCTGTTAGTTGCTAGAGTAATAGAATTTGTGTTACCATACATTTTCTGAAGGATATGAAGTCTGAAACTCAAATGTATGCCATTATTTGGCGACTTCAATCCTCAGTGGGTTGCCAGAAAAACATTAATTTTATAAGGAATGGACCACACAAGTAAGGCAAAAGTCTGGACATTCTGCAAAAATCTGGATAGCTAAGAGCTATGGGCAGAATTATTGTGACTAGATTTGATTTCAGTTTCCTGATTTATCAATTTATATCCTTATATTTATGTTTCATTTTCTTAAGATGATCGTAGTATAAAACACCATTTGACAAAACCCCAAGCATCACAAACACCAAAATATAATGCCTTGAAAGACAGTAGGGCAAAAAAGTAACTTCAAGTCCCGTCCCCCCACACACACACACACACACACACACACACACACTTATTGAATTTATCAAACATGTGCCACCTTGAAGAAAAGAGACATCTCCCTAGAAAGGGAATCACTGCAAACACCCACTGAGAAATCACACAGCAATAATGTCCAATGGAGAAGAGAGTGAAGGCATTGTGTTTTTCAGGATTTTGGGCTTGAGACAACTGATGCTCAAATAATTTAAACTTGGCCACCTGTTTTTCTCTCTTTTGTTTTTGTGCTTCATCAAGATCTGTATAAAAATAGTTTGAAAGTAATCATAGCACCAATTAATTACCATGTGATATGAAAATGAAATACTGCTTTCCTGCTGGCTGCTGTCTCGTACTTATCATTCAGTACAAAACACATAACCTCTACAAAGCACTGGCATAGAGCACTTGTTATCAATGCAGTCTTACCGCTGCTCTCTTCCCTTCCAGATCACAGATAGAGCCTATTCCTTTCCAGTCAATGTTCTTACACAGACCAGATCATGGAAACATAGAAAAGAAAATCAGTAAGTAGCTACACTGACAAAAAGTCTAATAATGGAGAAAGCAAATGGAGAACAATTCAGAAAACAGTGAACTTGTCATCCAACCCAAGCATAACCCTGCTCCATCCAGCTGGGAAAAGACTCTTGACATATACTTTCACATTTTAAAACTATCACTTTATTCTTTCTTTGCAGTCTGAGTATACCTTTTAACCTCTTAGAGCAGTAAATCTGGACAAAGCCATAAATAACGGAGGGACAAAGGCCTAAAAATAGGGGCACTTTTTAAATCTTGGAATTACAGACTTATAAAGTGGATAGAATAACAACTTTTGCATTGGCATGAATTTTCTGAAGGGAAAAAATCTGAAACTCAAATGTCTGTCATTATTTTCTGACATGAACCCTCAATGACTTGCCACTGATTTGCCAAAAAAAAAATATGAGAAGAAGACCAAAAATATGAAGCGAAAATCTGGACATTCTGTGTGCCCAACTTTAAACCAAAGGCACACACATGCACACACTCATGCCTAGGGCCAATTTAGAGTGTCCAATCCACCTACAGCATGTCTTTGGGATGTGGGAGGAAACAGGAGCACCCGGAGAAAACCCACATGACCACAGGGAGGACATACAGAGTAATGAAGTAAAAATGAGGCACTGGCATGTCCCTACCTACCTGTTAAAAAGAGAGGAATTTAAAAAATGGATAGTGGAAATTATTCAGGAGTTATTAGTGAAGATAGAAAGTACTCCAGAAGTTATAGCTACTGAATGGGATAAAATTAAAATTTAGTTTAAAAATAGGGCAGAAATAAAAGAAAAAGAGATATGGATAGTATGTTAAAATAATTATTTAGAATGGTTGACAAATGTTAAAGTATTAGACAATAAGAGGCATCTCAGGGAACAAGAAGAGGCACAACTGCATAGTGCTAAAGAGAAAAAAGGTAGTACTTAGATAATAGGCATGAGTTTAGACAGATTGTTCTTAAGCAACTGTTTTTGGATAATAATTTCAGAGCACAAAAACTTTGGGGACAAGGACTTAGGCAACAGAAAGTAGAAAGCATTGTTTCCAGACTTAAGGAGCATATAACAAAAACAATAACCAATGATATTCTAGAGGAATTAGAGATCTTTCAGAAATGTTATGAAAATTTGTATAAAGCAGAGAAATTGGGAAATCAAGAAAAAGTACAAATGGAAATATACCACTGTTTGATGTAGATGAGGATCAACTATCAGCAGTTAAGATAGGGAGATACATAATAAAAATGGTGATGTATAACCATCTGCTGGAAAGTCTCCATGAAAAGATGGTATTCCAGTGGATGTTTGGAAGCTAGGAGGGAAGAAAGTAATTTAGATCTGGAAGGTTTTGTTTAATAGTATTTTAACGGTATGGGGAGGCACCAGTATCATGTAAAAAAGGTGTGGTGGCTGTAATACCAAAAAAAACATGATAATAAAGTATATATGTCTATAATGGCTAAAAGAATGGCAAAGGTTTTGACAAAATTGATAGATATAGAGCAATGCATTTTTTATGGAAGGGAGGCAAGTATTTGAGAGCATTAATAGAACAATGATGATCCAGATGAAGCAGAATATAAAAAAAATACTACTGTTGTTGACGGGTCTTGATATACAGAAAGCATTCGACAGACTAAGCTGGGATTTTATGAGTAAGGCAATGGAAGCATTTACATTCCCATATACAATAATACAGTTAATTAGAAGATTACATGAGTGATCAGACGAAAAAAACAAAACATGGTGGGAGGGTTCCTCTCTGATAAGTTGCAATTGGACAAAGGAACCAGACAGGTATATCCTCTTTCCCCTTTGTTAATTGCATTATATTTAGAACCATTGGCAAGGAAAATAAGAGACTTGGAAATTCAAAGATAAAGTTGGTATGATAATCAAGAAAAGTTAGCTTTATTTGCAGATAATATTGTCTTCTACCTGATAAAAGTAGAAAAATAAATCTCATTGTTGTGGAACATTCTAACACAGTTCCAAGTTTTTTGGGGATGTAAAATTAATGAAGATAAAACAAAGGCTATAGCTGTAGACTACATACCCACAAATGAATTTGTTCAGTAATACCCATATTTATGGGGACATGATAAAAATGAAATGCTTGAGAGTATGTGTTAAAAAGGCTTCTGTTATAGCTGCTAAGGATATGTGGGAAGAAACTAAACAAAATATAATACAAAAACTGAGAAACTGGAAGCTCTTTCCTGTGGATAGCAAGATACAAGTAGTAAAATATTTTTAATCCCTTTAGCTTTTTTCACAGGTCAGGCATATTTTCATCAACCAGAGGAGAAGTTGTGAATAGTAATTAATAAAGAGATGAAAGATTTTGTCTGGGGGGGGGGGGTAATGGGGCAAAAGTCAGCTGGGGATAAGTTGATCCTTCCAATTCAGCAAGGTGGTTTAGAATTATCTGATTTGAAGGGATATTTTAGACCTACACAGTTAAGGCTCATATTCATAACACTAGCTGAAAGCTACAATTCAGAGTGGAAAGAGATGATGATAAAGTGTGGGAAATTCAAGAAATAAAGACAGAGGGGAATTTTTGGATGCAGATCCTTAAGGAGAATAACAACAGTTATACAGAATATTATATTCATAAAGTAGCATAAAGTATAGTACGAACTAAGCCAATATGGGAATAGAGAAAGGAGAGTCTGCCAATAGGGATGACTGCAACTGACTGCAATTAGGGGTACATAGAATAAGCAACAGGGGGCTGGAATTTACTGTAGCAAACTGGCAAAGGAACCAAGGTATTGGGAATAAATAATTAGAGAGGAAAACATAGTAGAATAGGAAGAGGCTAAGAAGATATTTGGACTGTAAACTAGCGAACGTCTTCCCTATCAAGGATTGATAGAGTATAGGGGAATCCTAAGTGAAACACCTGCACTGATTGAGCTTTTAGATGAATGTAGAACAGAAGCTGCTATTAGAAAAGGGATAATTAGCAGGGCATACAAAATATCTCTTAATAACTATAGGAATCAATCAGAGAAGATTAGAAAATATTAGAAAGAGAAACTAAAAAGAGGATCAAAAGATACCATTGTAGGGCATTTGTATGGCTTCCAAATATGCAACAAGGTCTAGAAGATTTAGGATTTTTTCTTAGCAATGTTTGCACAGATACTTTTCTACCCTAAGCAGACTCCAAAGAAATTTTCATTAGGTAGATGGCAAATGTTGGAGGGGTATTGGAGTAGAAAGAGATACCTCGGAGCATATGTTTTTGGTGTGTAATGAGTTGGCAGATTTTAAAAATTCTCTGCAGACTGCACTGTCAGGAATACTGGACAAACAAATGAGTGTAACTAAGGATTTTATTTTAGCTGGGATACATGATCTGAATTGTCTAGACATAGTAAGGCCTTAATAAGATTAATTCTGGTGGCTGTCAAAAAAAGTAATTACTATAAAATGGAAATCAAAGTCTAAACCAACCATACTTTAAGTAGTGACTATAATAAGAGGTAAAAAAACAGGAAGTGGGATCTTTAGAAATGGGCAGGAGAAAATTACATAGAAAAAATGGAAATCGTGAGAATATTGCATGCAGAAAAATGTTTTGGAAGAGGAATGAGATTTAAGAGAAATCAGGAATTGAACCATTTCTGTAATGTTGGATTGGTTATATTGTATAGGAGAATATACGTGATGTATCCATCCACTCATCCACAACCCCTTTTTCCCATGTTTTGCACTTGGGGTCAGGGTGTCTTTTCACCAATGAAAATCATCTGGAGCCAAGGATTACACTGTTGGGTGGGTAGCCTGCCATGTTAGTACATCCAGACCATACACTCGTATGAATGGCCAACTTTAAGTGTCCAATCCACCTAATGTATGTCTTTGGAATGTGAGAAGAAACAGGAGCACCCAGTGGAAACCCAACATGCAGACTCTCTATAGAAGGCTCCCATCCAAGAATCAAACAAGGGAACCTTTTGCTGTAAGGCAACAATGCAACCCATGGTGTGACTATGGTATATGATATGCAATGTTTGTAAATATAAAATTTTTAATATGGTTTGTTTACTTTTATATAGATGTACACTTGCCTATGTCATAAATGATAAAGGTGTGCATTTAAAAAAAATGAAAAACACGATCAGTGCCATTTCTAATTTTTTTTTTTTCAGAGCCAGACAGATTGCATTTCATTCAGTTACTTTTCTCCCATTCTCATTGACTCAGCAGGCAGTGATGTAAATGTGTATTGCATACCATGATAATATTTACATAACAATTTTAAAGTGCATCCAACTGTAAGGAGTTTCAGGAATGCTTCCTTTCCTTCACCAAGAAGTGATGTAACTGTTTGCATTGTTTGTGGTAACAATTTACAATGTGATCTTGCTTCGTTCATAGAATGCCTGAAATCTTAAGTGCTTAGGCAATGTAAAGACACACCGATATGAAATGGTTGCCAGTATAGCTTAGTCTACTAAAGCAAAGAGATGCAAGTTGCCTTTTGTAAACAGTTTTTGAAATCAAACCCTGCTTAACAGGATGTTGTTCCTTTGGATTTACTTACTTCAACCATCTGAGCTACAGGGTTAGACACAAAATTGCATTGTTGTAAATAAATCGTGGTGTTACGGCTGGATTTATTTATTATTTCAGTCTTAATACTTTTATTTTTGCATTGTACATTTATACACAAAAATGCCGTGACATTTTTGAAATTTTTTCTGAAAAAAAAAAATTTAATCAAAAGGTCTTCAGAATGGAGTTGCAGAAGTCAAGTTTCCTTCCTGTACCGTAAGTAAAATCAAATTCTGTTTTCATATCCCAAACCACGCGTATATCCTTAGCCCTCTTTTCATCGTTCTTGTTGCTTTATAAATATCTACACTCATTTTCACATGGAAGAACACTGTCAAAAATAAATAAGTGTAGAACTACTAATTCTCCACTAATTAAAATGTTTAATACTGTATAATAGCATTAAACCAAATATAGGTATTGGTTATACTGGATTTATTTAGTCTGACTTGAGAATCTGGTGATTTTTGACTTCACCCTAATGAAAAAGTCATGCTAGGTATGAGTAAATCACATCATTACCCACACACAAACTGTAATTCTACATACTTTGTTAGGAAATGGTTTAAACAGCAATAATTAAAAAAAAATGTCACATTCAGCTCTAGTAACAGAGTACCTGGTCAGCTGCAATAATTTATTTTTTCATTAATTAGTTCATTCTGTGATACATATCTAGTTATACTTACTTTTTTTCCCTTAAAGACACTTTTCCAAACAGCATAACTTATCAGTAGGTTAGACAGTGTGAAGCATGCCAACTCCTAATCATGACACCTGATCAATCATATTTCAGAGCACTTTCCAGTACAAACAATGAACAAAAAAAACAACAGCATTGTTATATTTTTATTCTAAGAGAATTTTAGAGTTTATTTAATAATGCCATTTGGTCTCTGCTCTGTAAAGATTGCTTATCAGACAACATTAAAAGTAGCAAATGTATTCTACATCTTTAGGATTTCTAATACAGTTGTAGCTCTAAAGTGTCAGTCCAGGACACAAGCAAATAATGCCTCTCTCAAGATCTTCATTTATCATTGTTGTCCAACCAGTTTTCTTTACATTTTGAAGATCTCAAAGTTCTTGTTGTGTTTTCCCTGCAGGGCATAACCTAGAAAAACCAACCATTACCTAGTCATAAACCTATTAGTCAGCGCTCAGACATATACGCCTATGAAATATTAGAGATAAGTGACTGTTACATGCACACCTTTTACTTGTTACCTTGTGCATCAGAAATACCTTACCTTATTTCCATTAAAATGTCCAAGAAAAGAAACAGCAAGAATCTGCTGCTGTACTGAAAATAAGTCACACATCACAGAGCCATCTTGTTTTACTGAGTACTACAGTGATAGACATAAAGTTAAATATAAAGCAGGTCACTAAAACCCACATTGAAGTGTAACAGCTGTTAATGAGTAAAGATTTATTTTCAATCATTTCCACCTGTATCAGATTCATAAAGGAGTTATTTTTGTCTTTGAGTATGAAAAGGAATCAGCTTGCATAACTTTTCAGGGCCTAAGTTAATGTATACCAAAATCTCAACAGAAAGATTAGAGATGCGATGTTTCTCCTCTACGTATAGTAACATTCACCTTAAGATAAGCTTTACTGTGCTAGGTAAGACCAGGTAATAGGCCAGATTCAGGTTACATTGCACTCTGGAGTCTGGACAGTTTTTAGTTCAGTAAAATTTTCTGAGCAAAGCCTGGAAAAGTTAAGAAAACCAGATGCAAACGAAACAATGCAAGTCACCAAAGCAGTGTCTGGTACATTATGCATGATTCAAAACTGTGATGCACTGGTGATAAATATAATGGAAGTGACAACTGTTCAGAAATTCCAGAAGATATTACTCCACACAGAATGCTACAAGTAGAAGAATAACACTTCCCCTATGAATGATCGATACATAATCACTGTTAGAGCCGTTACTCAGTCACAGTGGATTAGCAACACACTTTTCCCTACAATCCACCTGCAAAGATTGAAGTAAGACATTTTGCAGGTGAGCAAGCCCTTAGCATCCTCCTTATTGGGCAAGCCCCCAATACTCCCAAATTTAGTATACATATAGGTTCATAGATTAGTACTAGGCTAACTGCCCTTGTGAGCCATTTTAAGCCTAGCCAATCACCCCATGTGAAAATCAAACCCTGCACCTTGTACGTATAAGGTAAATACCTTAACTATTATGCCAACCTCCCACCCTATATATATATATATATATATATATATATATATATATATATATACTAACAGTACAGTCATACAACAGTAGAGAAAGCAGACAGCTATCTCAGACAAACAATGGTCCCACCCCTAATATACATCTGACCTTTAGTCTGTAATAAAGTGCATCATATAGGTTCATAGGTAACTACTAGACTAGCTGCCCTTGCAGGCCATTTTAAGTGTAGCCAATTTCCCTTTCAGTGGCAAAAATGAAACCCTGTACCTTCTGTCTGTGAGGTAAATACCTTAACTGTTATGCCAACCTTCATCTCCCAGTACCTGTAGTGTTTACTTCATTCATTTGTTAATTGAAGTAAGCCTGTGAGATGCAACTGTCTCTTTACAGGAGAAAACTGCAAGTGTTTGCAGTCATCCTGTAGGCAAGTGGAAGAGGGAAAAAAACTCTAAACTGGAATACAAGATCAACACCTCAGAAGACTGGTCTTCTACATTACCTGCTAGACTATTTAGGCACGTGTGACCTTGTGACCTGTTTGTTTGGTCCTTGCTCACCTATAGGTAAGGTGAGTATAGCTTACACTACATAGAAGATTGCTAGGAACCAGTGACACATAGCAGCCAGCATGTCATCCACATCCAAGCACCAACAAGAATTCCTTAACCTGCTACCTAATAACAAAATATTTGACCAATGTAGCCTTAGCAGAGTTGTTGCAGATTTTTTTTTATCTACTTTTATTTGTATTTGTTAAACAAGGTACACCCTGATCCACATGGACCTTTTTCAGGCACAGTGTAAGAGCACTTTATGGTGAGTGACTTGCTTAGAGTAATGTAATAGTCAAATAGAAGCTGAAAGAATCAATCCTTGGACCACAGGAAGTAACTTGTTAATATCTCATAACCTTAACTTTTTGCACTATGTGACATGTGTAGACCCTGGCTTCCTGTTGAAATAATGAGTGCTGTAACTGCAGTCCTCAGAAAACAGAAACTAAAAGTATGACTATGGAGAATGTATGCCAAGTCCAATGTTGCAATACCTTGGAATATGCCCTTGCTCCAAGTAACATCAGTCTCAAAGTTAGTATATATAAGTAGCAGGGCTATGGGGGTGCCAGCTTCCATACTGTGAGGTACAGAAGGTGGATGCTTTGTTGCACAAATGCTTTCATGTGTTTACAGCAAGGTCTTTACAGTAAGTGCTGAGATTTGGCATGTTTCTTCTGCTGCAGTTTATTTTTCACAGTTTTTGGATTTCTAGTTATTGATCATGCGCTTTTGTTATGGAGCCATGTACCACGCATGACTATTCACAGCTGGGTGAGCCCATACCCATCCAATTGAAGGTCAATGTGTCGGTGGGCATATTGGCCTGTAGAACCTCACAGGAGCATATGAGGACACACTGTGTATGTGCCAGATTTGTTTCACATGTTTTGCCACTTATATGCCAGCCTCGTGGTGTAGAGGAAAAAAGCCTTGACTACAACCCAGGTGACCCAAATTGATTAGAAGCTGAGGCATCTGACAGTGCTGGCAGGGAGAATCGATTTGCTTATTCTGGAGAAATGGGACCATGCTGAACACCTTTGTGCTAGGCTTTTGGTAGAGGCTAAAGCTCAGAGAGATGATGCTGGGTGGGAGTAAGGACACAGCAGACGTGACCAGCCTATACGCTGGGTTGGAGGGAGACATGAACTAAGGAGACTCTGCATTTTCCATCCAGCCTAACAAGGTCATCCCCACATAGGAGTAGGAGGGACTTAGGGCATATAAAAACATTGTACATCAAACATCACCATTTAAAAATATTGTTGTGATGGTATCAGATGGCACAGCCTTCACATGCATAAGTGATGGGACACAGTGAGGACTGTCCATGCCTGCCTTGTCTCACTCCTGTTGCCTGGCATGTCTTTTGTCCTATTAGCCTGATATGGAGATAGAGACTCTGTTCACATGGGCTCATCTGGTAAAGAGGTCAACCCATTGCAGCCCACACCTGCAGTACCAGGGTAAAGATTTGTGGAGGTTAAAATATAGGGTCAAAAAATGTCCTACCCTGAAAAAATATCATATCTTTCACCACTTTTCAAGCATAATAATGGTGCAGAGGATCCTGGACTATATTTAGTCATGAGGGTATGAGAATGTCAGGCATACATTATGGCATTTTATTCCATAACCGGATTCCTTAGAATTAAAGGGGCATTAAATTGCATGTCTATATAATTGTCAAATGCAGACATACATATGCACAGATTGCAGGGGCTGGCATTTGATAAACTGTTAGGTAGACTGCAGGACTGATATAATCTTCCTTAATATCTGCCTACCATCCAGAAAATTTGCATGATGACACCATATCTTCAATAATCTCACATAGTCTTGCGGGTAATGGGACAGCAGACTTGTGGGTAATGGGACAGTCAAATACGCCATCTCCACCCATTATGGTAATCTGATTTCCAAAGTCCCTCCCTCCCATCTTTCACTGTTATTGTCTGTTGTATAAGATATTTTTGTAATCTTACCACCCACTGTTTTCCATAGACCCATGATACTGAGTGCCCACCCATCAAAACAGTATTGCTTTTGAATAAACCTTCTTTACTACATATTACATAAGAGCGTAGAAGTTCTTGGGAGTCCTGTCCTGTGTACTAGAAATGTTTTACTTTTAACCAGTGCCATTCAACCAAAATTACTTAACTTTGATTGCTAAATCACACTTGCTTAAGTTATTTTGAGTGATCTCTGCTGTTTTATGTTTGCATTTCACTGAATAAAAAGCACTGTTACTGCTGTTAGACTGTCTTGAAATTGCCTTCAGCAAGACATTTCTGTCTGGCTGATTAATTTGTTTTGTTGTAGCATTGCACTTGTGGATCTCTTCTACTGAGTTTTCACATTAGGAGGACTGGGTATATTCATCCTGTGGCAGCAGATGTTTGTCTGATTTGTCTGAGTTGGGAAATACACAACAGGACTCATAGTGTAGTCATTTTATTGGCCAGAGGACTCATTAGTAAGTTTTCTGTTTTTTTTTTCTGTGCTACTATAAATTCTTTGTATTTATGTGGGTAAGCAGAGCCGTGTGGAGTAGCAAAAACCTAGAAAGCAAATTTTCCCAGTAGAACAGTCCATAAAACTGTACCCCGTAAAGCAGCAATGTAGATAAAATACCTTGTGCACCGACAATCTTAGAGCAGCTAGTTGGGCATTGAGTGGTAAATGCCTACAGATTTAGTAGAAGACAGTGTTGTGCAAACATTAACGATAGAAGAGTTTGGTACTGTTTAGCATAATCTGCCTCAGTAAAACACCCTTATTAGTCTACACCAACAAAGCACCCTTAATAGCTTTCTAGATCCAGTACACCACCCCCTTATAGCTCAACATTCAAAATACTGGAAAATATGGGTATGCAATTTCCTACCTTCTCTGTAGCCAGGTTGGTGGAGATGGGCATCTTCAGACGATGTAGAAATTGTCTCATATTTACTGACAACCACTTAATCCTTAAAGAAGTTGACACAGTTTGCGAGTGGTGAACTTACACAATGACAATGGAGGCTAAACTTCCACCTACAAGCACACACCAGTTTGTGGAAACCATGCAAACAACATCCACCTCATGCAGCACACAATACACACATAGACTCATGTACACTGAGAAACCTAAAACCTGTCTTCCTAAACAGCAAAGCTTGCCTAGACCACCTGTTGTCAAAGCTATGCTTCAGCAAGCCCATATGCACTCAGAAGAAACAACACCTAATACCATACATACTGTCACAGTTAGTAGAGCCCCAAACACTAAGCCCCTAAGGCAAGCAAACATACTTCCCAGGACTTTCATCATATGGGGACTCCATTCTAAGATATACTGATGGTCCTATGACCAGGCTGAATAAGTAGATGATCAAAGATGTTTATCTGGAGCCAGGATCTGCCAAACTATGCATGGACGCACACAAGTCATTACATCACAGGTGCCAGTATGATTCCATTATAGCCCATGTAGATGTAAATGACCTGAGATGTGGCTCTCTAGACTATATGAAGAGAGATATTATGGAGCTTTCAGACCATGTGTCTCAGGCTGGTGTGAGCCTAGCATTGAGTGACATATTACTACTAATGAGAATGATGCCACAATATGAGCAAAAAAATGAGTGATTTCAATAAGTGGCCGTCTTTCTGGTGTTATCCTTAGGGGATCCAATATTTGTCATCTTTGGGAGGACATAGTTAACAGACCACATTGCTTTGCCAAGGATGGTCTGCACCTTTCCCTTCTAGGCTTTCAAATACTGGCTATAACATTATCCACCCCTACAAACCTACTGACATTGCAGTATCAAGTCAGCAGAACCTCAAGGTGTCATTGTGCAATGCCAGGAGCCTAAATAAAAATCTACAATCCTTTCAAGCTCTGCTCACACTCGAGAATATAAATATCCATACAGTTACTGAGACATTGTTTTAAGAGGCAGAAAGTACCCCAGCAGGGCAAAGTTTCAGTGCCTTCCACACTTTTAGACCAGTATCTACACAGACAAGGGCTAAAGGTGTTGGTGTCAAAATATATATTAATAACAGGCATGCCACTAGGGTGGTCAAACAAGATGGCATGCTGGAGTTCCTCCATATGCAGATCACCAGAAATAATATTCCATACCATATTCTAGCTAGCTGTAGGTCACCCTCTGTGTTCCAAGAAGCTCACAATGCATACCAGGACCTACTGGAGACTCATGGACTTTGTAAAAACAAACACCCTTGACCAAATAGTGACTACACCCACTAAAGGCTCTGTGACAACCATGCCCTAGCCCAGCAATCAAGGAGCCTCAATCCTCACCACTAACACCAGGGAGGTCGTCTCCTAGTAGAGGAAAGGATAACTAATACACACAGTAAAGTACAATTTCCCTGAAGTGTACACAGAGATCACAGTCAGTCTGGGGCTGGCTGCGCCCTTGCTCACCAGATCCCCAATAATACTCCCCACTGGCACATCTATAGGGTCCAAGTCTCAGCCTAACTGGGCAAGCTAGAACCTCCAGTACCCTCTCTGTCCAACCAGTGCTTCATGTCACTGCCAAGTAGCTGACACAACACACACACACTTTAAGATAAGTATTTATACAACTTCACGGACATTCCTGGGAAAGGTTGACACAGACTCTCCAGCTGTGCCCCTTTACCCAGACTATACGGCAGTAATTACTGCCACCACCCAGTTAAAAATATCAGCTGCTAAAAGGCCCTTAAAAGGGTGTCCAATTATTACTGTGCAATATTATTATTCAATGGTAGTATGACTAACTGTCAAGGCTTACTTTAGAGTGACCTATTGCAATAACCTCTATAAATATGCAATGTATTCTAGAGCTTATCTCTACACAAAGCAGTCCCAGGTAGAAGGTTTAAAAAATATTTAATAATAAATAATTAAAACACAAGAGAAAAACTAATACACCACAGAGATATCTAAGAGTTCAGAAATCACACAGAAACTTAAAATAATACTGTAGGACAGGACTGATTTCAAAGAAAAATACCTAATTAATCTTTACTAGCTTTAACTATTCCTACAAGAAATCACAGTGTTAAACTTACATGTGGGCATAAGCAGAAAGCTGGTTAGTTGGCTATCAAGATCAAAATGCTCTCTGGTCTCTTGAGAGAAATATTATTTAAACATTACCAACAAACATGTCTCTGGGTCCTCCCCTGATTACATCATTTTTGACACTTAGGTTTTCCCAGCATTCATATTGCATCATCTTGACACCTGCTCTGAGTTCCCAGACTAATAGAAACTCCATTTACATTATTTAGCAAGCCTACACCTGCACAGGAGAATACAGCACTAAAAGGCATTTCACATATACACTCTAGCAATTAGTCCTTAGTTAACACAATATACAGAATGTCTTCAGCCAGCCTGACCGGAAGCAACTTTAAAGATCAAAGAATGTCATAAAATCATTTCAGTTTCAAAAGACAAATTTGAAAGCCTTGACTTAGTTTTTCTTTACAGCAAGGGGGCAATGTTGTAACAATCTTGAAGTTCACATTTGACAGTGTTTTCTTTACACTCAAGAAAGATGCCTGTATTTTACATTTATTATTAAGAAAACATGCCTGTATTTTACATTTATTCACAAATGCCAGAATTAGATATCAAATTCTATTTGTCTAGGCTGACAGCCTTTGCCCATCTCTCCCCAATAGTCACAACCCCACCCTCCCCGGGGAACTCAAGCAAGTTTTTCAAGTGCCCCTTGAGGAAACATCGCTTGAGAGTGTCAGGTCTAACTGGGTGTACCTCACCCCAGTCCCTGTCTTGAGAGCCCATCTGCATTGCATTGCTACTCCCACTGCGGTACTGCACTGACATATCATATGCTTACAACCCCAGACTCCATCTTAGCAACTTGGCATTTTGCTGACTGGCTCTGTTTAATCATGTTAGAGGGTTGTGATCTGTCATCACAGTGAATTTTCTTCCATACATATAAGGCTGAAGTTTTTGTAGTGCCCACACAATGGCTAGACATTCCTTTTCTACCGCTGCATAGCATTCGTCCGTGGGTTGGAGCCTACGACTGAGATAAACCACTGGGTGTTCTTCTTCCTGTGAAGAAATCTGGGTACTTACAGCCCCCATCCCATAGTTTGAAGCATCCACATGCACAACAAATTATTTGCTATAGTCTGGACTGGCTAACACAGGGGGTCCTCCCAAAGCTTCCTTAAGCTTCTGAAATGCCTGCTCACATGTTGGGGTCCACACTACCTTATCTGGCCTGTTCATCCTTGTCAGGTCTGTGAGGGGAGCAGCTATGGTACTATAATTTGGAACAAACTTTCTATAGTACCCTGCTGTCCCTAAGAATGCCCTCACCTGCTTTTTGGTAACAGGTGCATGCCATGCCTGAATATCTTCCACTTTGGCAGGTTCTGGCCTTATCTTACAACTCCCCACTTTATGTCCTAGGTAGGAGACCTCTGCCATACCCACCTGACATTTGCTCAGCTTAATGGTCAACTCTGCCCTCTGTAGTTTGCCCAGCACCTCCCTGATATGCTGAAGGTGCTCTTGCCAGGAATGGCTGTAGATAGCAATATCATGTGTGTAAGCAAGGGCAAACCCTCTTGCTCCTGCTAAGATATGATCTACCAGCCTCTGGAAAGTCACTGGGGCAGTCTTCATCCCAAAGGGCATTTTTGTGAACTCATACAAGCCAAAAGGAGTCACAAAGGCTGACTTCTCTCTAGCACTAGGAGTCAAGGGCACCTGCCAGTAACCCTTGGTAAGATCAGTGGTTGTAAGATACTTAGCCCTACCCAGCTGCTCTAGGGCTTCATCTGTCCTAGGCATGGGGTAAGCATCTGCCTTTGTGTGACTATTTAATTTCCTGTAATCCACACAGAACCTGTTGCTGCCATCCATCTTTGGCACCAACACCACTGGTGAGGCCCAGGAAGTGTTGGACTCTAGAATTACCCCTAGTTCCAACATCTCTTGTACCTCCTCCCTCAGAGTCTGTTTGTCTCTCTCAGATACCCTATAAGGGGCCTTCCTGATAGGCCTTTGGGATCCTGTATCCACCTGGTGCTGCACCAGGTGGGTAAACCCTGGTTTCCCAGTGAACATGCCCCCAAACTCCTGCAACACTGCTCGGATTTCTCGAACCTGAATAGGAGATAGCTGCTGGGACATTGCTACCCCTTCCACCAAGATGTCAGCCTGAGCCTCACTGAGGAGATCAGTCACAAGAGCTCTCTCAGACTCCTCCTGCAATCCACTGCAAATGCTCAGCACAAGGGCCTCCCTATCATGGTAAGATTTCATCATGTTAACATGGTACAATTTTTGTCCCTGCCATTTGCCTAGCACTTCTACCATGTAGTTAACACCACTTACCTTTCTTACCACCTTGTAGGGTCCCTCCCAAGCTGTCTGCAACTTATTGTGTCTGACAGGAATGAGAACCATCACCTGCTGCCCTATAGCATACTCTCTAGCTCAAGCATTCCTGTCATACCACACCTTTTTCTGTTCTTGGACTTCTGCCAGGTTCTCCTGGGCCAGGCCCATGAGTTCCCTGAGCCTTGTCCTGAAATTCAGGACATATACCACAACGGACTCCTTGTGAGACTCACACTCACCTTTCCACTCATCTTGAATTAAATCTAGAGGTCCCCTCACCCTACGCCCATACAGCAACTCAAAGGGTGAAAAATCTGTGGATTCCTGGGGAACCTCTCTGTAAGCAAACAACAGATGGGGCAAATATTTGTCCCACTCCCTCTTAAACTGATCTGCAAATGCCCATAGCATGGACTTGATTGTAAAGTTTTACCTCTCAACAAGACCATTAGTCTGGGGATGGTAGGGGGTAGTCTTCATGTGCTTCACCCCACAGGATTTCCACAGACAAGCCAGCAGGTCTGATATAAAATTGGCACCTCTGTCAGACAGTATTTCCTTTGGGAAACCTACCCTGCTGAAAATCTCTAACAAAGCATTTGCCACCTTCTCAGCCTCAATGGAGGACAAAGCCACTGCCTCAGGGTATCGTGTAGCATAATCTACAATCACTAGGATATCCTTTTTCCCTGCGGAACTTGGGGTACTCAGAGGACCCACAATATCCATAGCTACCCTCTGAAATGGCTCCTCAATCACAGGCAAAGGCATCAAAGGAGCTCTCACCTTGTCTCCTGCGTTGCCTACCTTTTGACACTGCTCAAAGGTCCTGCAGTACCCTGTTACATCTCTGGACATTCATAGAAGTTTTGCATAATACACCTCCTTGTACGTTTTATGCCCATATGACCTGCAAAGGGAATATAATGGGCTATGGCTAGAAGCGCCAGATGGTAAGCTCAAGGAACTACCAACTGCTATACTCTCTCACCTTCTAGCCCTACCCCTGGGGTCCACTCTCTGTACAGTAACCCTTTGTCCCAGTATACAGACTTCCCCTTCCCTTGAGAATCAGGTGCTTCCCTAGCTACCTGCCTCAGGCCTTGCAATGTAGGGTCTGAGAGCTGAGCCTGTCTCAAGTCTCTCCTTGTAACCCTTCCCAGCTCCCCTTCCACAGGAAGTCTGGCATCCTCTGACAGCGGTGCCTCACTGTCAGCCTGGATACTACTACTCACCTCTACCTTTGCAGTAACCCTGTCCAGGGGAACATCAGTACTCACAAGCAGCTGTGGCTCACATTCAGTCTCACTGCTACAGCGTAGCTTACTCCCTGAAGTAACCACATCAGCAGTCCTGGCTGAAAGTATGCAGTCTGTCTGGGTCTCCCCCAGGCTACCAAACCCACATGCTTGTCTCCTAGCCTCACTGCATTTAACTGCATAAGTACATGGTACTGCCTCATCCAAATCCTTCCCTCTCAGGACATCTGCAGGATGATAATTCCATATCCCGGTTGTCTCAAGACAATTGGCATTTTGTCTTTCCCACTTACTGGCTCTCTCAACTTTAGTTCCCTACCTTGCCTCCTTGGACATCTGTATGCCACATGTCCCCACTGGTTGCATTCAAAACATTTAACCCTAGCTTCTGGATGTGTATGTGGACTAGTGGCTTCCCCTGCTACTGGCAGATTCTGTTGGGGCAGTCTGTGCTGCCCACCATGGGTTTCTTTAGTCCCATGAGCAGTACTGGTGGTCCCTTTCCTGTGCAGGGCTGCCCTGCTTGCTAGGTATAGGTCTCCCTTCTTCCCCAACTCCTCTGAAGTAGCACACTGTTTATCAGCTATCCAGATCCTCATGTCCTCAGGCAAAGTGCTAAGGGCTTGTTCCCTTACCAGAAGGTATGCCAGCCCTTCAAAAGTGGTGACCTGACATCCACTCACCCAGCTATGGAAGTAAGTGCTCACTTCAACAACATATTCACATACATTTTCATCTGCTTTGCGTCTATGCTCACAAAACTTTTTCCTATACATTTCAGATGTTAGCTTAAAACATTCTAATAAATGTCTTTTTACAGCAGTATAATCAAAACAGTCAGTGTCATGCATTTTTGCTAAAGAAGTTACAGCTTTACCATGGAGTAAGTGGGTCAGGAACTGTACCCAGAGCCCTTGCTCAGCTTCATACTGTTTACATACCCGTTGAAACATATGAATGAAGCTATCAAAATTATCCCCCTCTCTATACTGTGGAAGAAATTTACTGACCTTTTGTGCTTCTGGGGTCCATTTACTCCCTTCCCCATTACCTCCATGACTCTGGTGAAGAGTCAGCATTTCCCACTCATACTTTCTCTGCTGTTCCTGTTCTTCAGCTTCTAGGCTCCTCATTTTCTTGGCTGCTTCTAGTTCCATACCCCTGGCTTCCAACTCAAGTCTCTTTAGCTCCAGCTGGATTTTTAAGTCCACTGCAGAAAGGTTGAGCTGTCCATTCTTTAGTTATCACTGAACATAAGCTACAGGAATTCGCTCTACCCACACTACTACAAGCCAATTAGTATGTGAAGTAGATCCCACCACTGCCACCACTTGTGACGACCGTGCCCTGGCCCAGCAATCAAGGAGCCTCAATCCTCACCACTAACACCAGGGAGGTCATCTCCTAGAAGAGGAAAGGATAACTAATACACACAGTAAAGTACAATTTCCATTAAGTGCACACAGAGATCACAGTCAGCCTGGGGCTGGCTGCTCACTTGCTCACCAGATCCCTAATATGACTCCCCACTGGCATAGCTATTGGGTCCAAATCTCAGCCTAACTGGGCAAGCTAGAACCACCAGTACCCTCTCTGTCCAACCAGTGCTTTGTGTCCCTGCCAAGTAGTTGACATAACACACACACACACACACACACACACACACACACACACACACACACACACACACACACACACACACACACACACACACTTTGAGATAAGTATTTATACAACTTCACATACACTCCTGGGAAAGGCTGACACAGATTCTCCAGCTGTGCCCCTTTACCCAGACTATACAGTAGTAATTACTGCCACCACCCAGTTAATAATATCAGCTACTAAAAGGCCCTTAAAAGGATGTCCAATTATTACTGTGCAATATTATTATCCAATGGTACTATGACTAATAGTCAATGCTTACTTTAGAGTGGCCTGTTGCAATAACCTCTATAAATATGCAATGTAGTCTAGAGCTTATCTCTACACAAAGCAGCCACTTGTAGAAGGTTTTACAAATATTTAATAATAAATAATTAAAACACAAGACAAAACTATTACACCACAGAGATATCTAAGAGTTCAGAGATCACACAGAAACGTAAAATAATACAATAGGACAGGTCTGATTTCAAAGAAAAATACCTAATTAATCTTTACTAGCTTTAACTATTCCTACAAGAAATCACAGTGCTAAACTTACATGTGAGCATAAGCAGAGTGCTGGTAAGCTGGATATCAAGATCAAAATGATCCTTGGTCTCTTTAGAGAATTAGTATTTAAACATTACCAACAAACATGTCTCTGGGTCCTCCCCAGATTACATCATTTTTGACACTTAGGTTTTCCCAGTATTCATATTGCATCATCTTGACACCTGCTCTGAGTTCCCAGGCTAATAGAAACTCCATTTACTTTATGTAGCAAGCTAACACCTGCACAGGAGAATACAACACTAAAAGGCATTTCACATATACACTCTAGCAATTAGTCCTTAGTTAACACACTAGACAGAATGTCTTCAGCCAGCCTGACCGGAACCAACTTTAAAGATCAAAGAATGTTATAAAAATCATTTCATGTTCAAAAAACAAATTTGAAAGGCTTGACTTAGTTTTTCTTTCAGCAAGGGGGCAATGTAACAATCTTGAAGTTCACATTTTACAGTGTTTTCTTTACACTCAAGAAACATGCCTGTATTTTACATTTATTACTGAGAAAACATGCCTGTATTTTACATTTATACAAATGCCAGAATTATATATCAAAATCTATTTGACTAGGCTGGCAGCCTTCACCCATCTCTCCCCAATCGTCACAGGCTCCAACATACCAGACCTCTTGCTCACAGATATGGGAGAACACTGCCCTTTATGTCTTGTCGTCCCTGATAAGGTCCAACCATAAAGCGGTGTCCTTCAGAATCAAAAGAAAATCCATAATTCCATTAAAACCAGAAATACTTAGGAACTATTTCAAGGCAAATGATCTTTTATTAAGTGATGGTTTGTCAGAATGTAATGCCCTTCCGAACCCTGAGAACACAACCTATGCTGAATTGCTCTCAGAAATTGTGTACAACCATGCCATTGTCTGCATAAAGGCTACTGTAGCTACCAGACATTAGCCCAGGACTAGCCTCAGAAAAAAACTGACCTGGTGGAATCCAAAATTAAACAGTATGAACAACAAAATGAAACAACTATGGCAAAAATCAGATTGAGACAACATTAGCACAGTTGAAGACATACTTCACTGGCTATTCACAACCTTCCTCCAAGAAAGCATAATTATGGGTGACTTCAACACAGACTGGTCTAGCTACAATTCCAGTAATCCATCCAATTTCATAAACTTATATGGTTTCTCCCAGCTCATAAAAAAACCCACAAGAACAGACAAAACCTCCAATAGAAAATCCATCCTAGATTGGACTCTCACAAATAAATACAACACATCCCTTCTAGGAAGTTGCCTGCCCAATACAATAAGTGACCACTTACCCACATAGCTAATCAGAAACAATCTCAGTCCATCCAGGCAAGTAGTCTATAGACTAATCCGCAACAAGAATAAATTTAACACCCGCACTTTCAACTCCCTCCTCTAACAAATGAACTGGTCCCCCTCAAAACACTACCACTAGATGATGCTGTCAACACTTTAACACCACCTTCCTCAACATCCTAAACAGCCAAGCCCCCTACAGAACACCTAGAATAAAATATCACCACACACCCTGGCTAGCAAACAATATCAAAGATCTACTAAAAGAAAGGGACAGGGCATGGGAACACTGGTTATCTAACAAAAGCAATGACAACCTTTTACTTTTCAAACAACTTAGGAACAAAGCCAAATCCCAGATAAAAACTGACAAAACAGCCTACTACATGACTACATAGCAAAGAAACAAAAACAACCCCAAAAAATTCTGGGCCACCATAAACAAACTCCTGAAACCTGGTAGTACTTCCATCCCCAGTCCTACCACACCTCCATCAAATGACAACATCGCTACACAATTCACCTCCTTTTCCATAAACACAATTCACTCTCTTATTAACTATGACCAAAGCATTACTACTACAATCCCAATAGCCAACAGTGAGGTTGTAAACTCCTTCTCCTTTAACCCTGTCCCAACCCATACCATAAAAAATCTACTTTGTAAACTGAAGCCCACCAGCCTAGCTGCTGACAACCTCCCATCAGAATTCCTCAAAACTGCCTCTGAAGTCATAGCCTACCCCATTTCTATCCTCATCAACCACTCTGTCTCGGAAAACTATGCCCCAGTAATCTGGAAAGTCTCCTATATCACTCCTCTGCATAAAGGTGGCAACTCTACCAAGCTTACTAATTAGAGGCCCATTGCCATTATTCTTTCACCTCTCTCCAAAATACTAGAAAACTGTATTCACTCCCAGCTTCTAAACTACCTTCCCTCCCATAACCTCCTAACAAACACACAGCATGGTTTTACCCCCGCTACAGCACCACAACTGCCCTCCTCATTTTTATAAACACAATAAATGAACACAGAAGTCAAAATAAATATGTCTCATCCAACTTTCTAGATCTCTCAAAGGCCTTTGACACAGTTTTGCACCAGAAACTGCTGTCAGAACTAGCCACACTATATCAAGCTTCCCTAGCTTGGTTCCACAGCTGTCTAACCAAATACCAGCAGGCTGTTAGATGGCAACAGGAGCTATCATCTCTGCTTCCTGTCAACATAGGCGTCCCACATGGCTCCATATTAGGCTCCCTTCTTTTTACCATCTTCACAAATCAACTCCATAAATCCACATTTCTTGCCTCAGTCATCCAATATGCAGATGACTCTACCCTCATATGCTCTGCCCCCTCTCTAACACAACTATAGGTTATAAAATAACAGTCCTTCCTAGAAATAGAATCCTGGCTAATTAACACTAGCCTCATACTAAACCCAAACAAGACCAAACTAATGCTCTTTCTCCACACCAAAACACCCAATTCCCCAGCCACTTTTCAGATCCACTTCTCCAGCAGCACAACCATAACCAGCAGCTCACAAGCCAAATGACTAGGTATCACAATTGATAGCTAACTAAAATTCGACCTGCACCTCTCTCAAACCATTAAAAAACACATATCAAAGTAGGCAGACTCTACCAAATTAATCCTTTTCTAACTAGCCAGTCTAGACTAAACATTGCCAGGACTCATCTTTTATCCACTCTTCTTTATGCTTCTCCCATCTTTACAAACTTTAACAAAACTGACCTTACCATACTTGAGTCAGCCTACAACAAAATAGCCAAGTTCCCCACTAGCTCCCCATACAGGTCCCACCACTGCTCTTCCCCTACAACAAATAAAATGGCTAGAACTCACATAACAACTAACCTATACCCAACTTGTCTTCACTCCCCAACAAATATACCAGCCAAACAGAACCCCAGACCTGCAACAATTACTCCAACCATATCCCAGCACTCAGCAACTCCGATCCTCACACAAAACACTCCTACAAGTATCCAAAAGCAACAACAAAAACGGGGACGGCCTCTACTCCCACCACATATCTAAACTTTAGAACTCAGTCCCCCAGCACATCTTAAACACTACCAAACTACACCAATTGAAAACTCTGCTCAAAGACCACCTCACTAACAACTGTCTCTGCTCCTGCACCAAGCCAGGCTAATACCACACAAGCCCACATCAAATTTTATCCCCTACATTTTATAGTCACCACTTAGTACCCACTACCACTCTTCCATTACCCATTATTCTACCCCCCCCCCCATTTACCTTTAAAAACAGAGTTAACAGCACCTACCAGATACCTACAGTAAAGTGATAATTTGATAATTCCTCTATCTTTTTTGTAAGGGTATGCATATGTATGTATATATACATGTTAAAGTGTACTCAGATGCACAACTAAAGATATACTCCTGCTCTGGGAGGGGGAAAAAAAAAAAAAAAAATATATATATATATATATATATATATATATATATATATAGATATATATATATATATATATATATATATATATATGTATATATAGATATATATACACAAACAGGACTTAAATATATAATTGTAATAACTTTCTCCTTTACACAAATGTGCCTACTGTTTAATGTACTTCTTGTTGCTAAATATTTCTAGAAAATTCCATGTAAAATCTACACTGTACCTGTCGTTGTTATTCTTGTTTCTATTTGAGCTTTTCTCCCCGGGCCTCCGCTGAAAACGGGCTCACAGCCAGATGGACTATCCCAGTCAACAAATGTAAAATAAATAAATAAAAAATAAATATGAGGTTAATTAGGTCAAGCAAAGCCAGCTTTCAGGTTAAGATAGCTTCCCAGGTAAAGGATTACCATAAGGCCTTCTACAGCTATGTCAGAAATATCAAGGACAGCACACAGCAATGTGCTGAACTGGTGCTTAATTGTTACATATTAAGTGAGCCTTTTGATATAAGGAACATGCTAGTGGACAAATTCAGTTCCAACATTACCCCCTCTCACTCAACCATCTCTTAAAAAATACTTTCAAGCATAACCCCTCCAACTATAACTAGGGAGTACGTATTGGCTACAGTCACTAAAGCCAACAACATGGCTTCAATGGGCCCAGATAATCCCAGGATGCAGTCTGAATAGTCTAAAACATGACTTATCAAGACTCCTAGAGTCATTATTCAACTATAATCTTAAAACAGACTTTGTGCCATGTGAATGGATGACTGCAACAGTCATCCCCCTTCATAAGGGATCCTGAAAGCTACAGACCCATTGGTCTGACATGTCTTATTTGCATTTGTAAAGAATTATCATGGACATTTTCAGCAAGGACATAGGAGACCTAAAAACCCTGGATCCAGTCCAATTTGACTTTTATCAAAGGAAGGTCATGTTTACTGAATCTGGTGGAGTTAACTGAAAAGATCACTAAGGCAATAGATGAGGGGAAAACATTGCATATTACCAACCTCGATCTAGCTAAAAGATTTGATACAATATCCCACTCAGATATATCAACAAACTTATGGAACAAGATATAAACCCCTTTATAACATGCTGGATAGCTACTTGGACCCAGAAAGTTAGAATCCACGAGGCCACCTCCACAACGATTCTGGTCACCAGAGGATTCCCCAGGGCTCTGTGCTAGGCCTGATCCATTTTGGCATCTATTTCTTGGATGTCAAAGCCAATGTCAAAGGCCTCTGTTTTACCAATTTCACTGATGATTGCAAGCTGGGAGCAGTAATTGAATTGCCCCAGGATGAGAACACCCTTCAGGAAGGTCTAATAAAGAGAAATGCTTGGTGCTAAATCCATATAGTTTAAAACTCAATACCAAAAAATGCATTATGATACCTTTTGGGAAGACTATCACTGTGAGTAACTACATCAACAGTAAAACGCCCCTAAAAGTTGATTCACAAGTCAGAAGGCTGGAAACTCATGTAGATAGAAACCTAGTCTTCGACCAACATGTGGCCAAGTTAGTAAGAAAATCCTTCTATGTTGCTCAACTTATAAGGATGAGCATGGAATCTAGGTCCAGAAAGGTCATCATACTACTGTACTCATCCCTCAACAGACCCATCTTAGAGTGTAATGCCCCCTTCAGTATGTCCCTGACCAGAAACATGCATCAACTGGAACATCCACAAAGGTTCCATACAAAAGGAATGCAGGGAGTAAATATAATGCCCTTCGCTGATCAGTTCAAAGCCCTGTCTCTTTACTCAGTATCATACAGACTTCTGAGAGGTGATCTTTGCTTGGCTGGACCCTGTTTTGATGAACCTCCTGCACATCTGCAAAACAAACAGCATCAGAACTACTATATGAAAGATTTTGCTTATGACGTAAACAGTAGATGATGGAGATGTCACGTATGTTTCTCAGAGAATCCTCATTCTGTGGCACTGGCTTGTCATCCATGTGAAGTAAAGTTCCTTCCTATCCCTATTTAAGTGCACTTGGAACAATGGATGGGTAACTGGAAATTTACTCCTGGTCTGGCACCTATGTCTCAGATGGAGAGAAGCAATTAGTAAATTACTCCTTGTGTAAATCAGATTTGAGGGTCACATTTAAGTTGCACAGCTAGGCTTATAAGGGCCCTAGTGGTTGTTGGCCTAGTATACACATTTGAATCTAAGAACTTATAAGATCTATTGGTAAAGCACAGCAGCCATTCTTGTAATTGCAGAACATCTGTACCTGTTCTTTTGTTTTCATCAAGTGATTCAGGATCTCCTGTACAGTCTTAAATGATAACATCAATTCTGCATCCTAAAACAGAGGCTGAAAATATTTTTAATGAAGCCCATATAAAAACTAGAAGCATAGTTTGGTGAATGCTTGAGCTCCTTAAGCCAAGAGGCCATTGTATGTGTACATAAGGCATCACTAAGGCAATAGATGAGGGGAAAACATTGCATATTACCAACCTCGATCTAGCTAAAAGATTTGATACAATATCCCACTCAGATATATCAACAAACTTATGGAACTAGATATAAACCCCTTTATAACATGCTGGATAGCTACTTGGACCCAGAAAGTTAGAATCCACGAGGCCACCTCCACAACGATTCTGGTCACAAGAGGATTCCCCAGGGCTCTGTGCTAGGCCTGATCCATTTTGGCATCTATTTCTTGGATGTCAAAGGCCTCTGTTTAACCAATTTCACTGATGATTGCAAGCTGGGAGCAGTAATTGAATTGCCCCAGGATGAGAACAACCTTCAGGAAGGTCTAATAAAGAGAAATGCTTGGTGCTAAATCCATATAGTTTAAAACTCAATACCAAAAAATGCATTATGATACCTTTTGGGAAGACTATCACTGTGAGTAACTACATCAACAGTAAAATGCCCCTAAAAGTTGATTCACAAGTCAGAAGGCTGGAAACTCATGTAGATAGAAACCTAGTCTTCGACCAACATGTGGCCAAGTTAGTAAGAAAATCCTTCTATGTTGCTCAACTTATAAGGATGAGCATGGAATCTAGGTCCAGAAAGGTCATCATACTACTGTACTCATCCCTCAACAGACCCATCTTAGAGTGTAATGCCCCCTTCAGTATGTCCCTGACCAGAAACATGCATCAACTGGAACATCCACAAAGGTTCCATACAAAAGGAATGCAGGGAGTAAATATAATGCCCTTCGCTGATCAATTCAAAGCCCTGTCTCTTTACTCAGTATCATACAGACTTCTGAGAGGTGATCTTTGCTTGGCTGGACCCTGTTTTGATGAACCTCCTGCACATCTGCAAAACAAACAGCATCAGAACTACTATATGAAAGATTTTGCTTATGACGTAAACAGTAGATGATGGAGATGTCACGTATGTTTCTCAGAGAATCCTCATTCTGTGGCACTGGCTTGTCATCCATGTGAAGTAAAGTTCCTTCCTATCCCTATTTAAGTGCACGTGGAACAATGGATGGGTAACTGGAAATTTACTCCTGGTCTGGCACCTATGTCTCAGATGGAGAGAAGCAATTAGTAAATTACTCCTTGTGTAAATCAGATTTGAGGGTCACATTTAAGTTGCACAGCTAGGCTTATAAGGGCCCTAGTGGTTGTTAGCCTAGTATACACATTTGAATCTAAGAACTTATAAGATCTATTGGTAAAGCACAGCAGCCATTCTTGTAATTGCAGAACATCTGTACCTGTTCTTTTGTTTTCATCAAGTGATTCAGGATCTCCTGTACAGTCTTAAATGATAACATCAATTCTGCATCCTAAAACAGAGGCTGAAAATATTTTTAATGAAGCCCATATAAAAACTAGAAGCATAGTTTGGTGAATGCTTGAGCTCCTTAAGCCAAGAGGCCATTGTATGTGTACATAAGGCAGTTCACTGTAGTACTGCCAACAGAAGGTTGTCAGGATGTATGCCATATGAATGAACCTTTTATCAACAAAACATTATTGCCTTTCAAACCAGCCAGCATCACAGTGAGAAATACAGAATACCGAATCACAAGCAGGGCATGACCAGGACACGTGACGGGATGATAGCCATTAAGAACAGTAATGTGACAAACACATGGCAGTGGAATCTCAGCAGACCCAGGATTTCCCAGTGAGGCAACATTCTAACATCTGTTGTAAAGTTGTGCTCCATTACTACGTATAGCTGCACGATTTGCCCAGATAAGTATGATGCAAGTAAGAGGGGTGTTGACTTTCTGTGACTGACATTGGATATTCTGACTAGTGCACATCCATTGCAATGTGTGTATCAGAAATCACCATCCAAAAACATTGCTGTGATGGTATTGGATGCACAACCATTATTTTCAAAAGTGATGGGCCACACAGTGAGGATAGTTAAGCCACTCATTCCTTGAGGGATATGTCTGTGCTGGGTGACATTGCCCACACATTCTCACTTGAAGAAAGGATATGGCCACATTGTTCAGGTGGATATGACAAACATGCATGATGAACCACTGCCAGGAATTCACTCATATCATGGTTTGCCCCTACTGCATATCGCACAAGAATGCAACTCTGTTATGCCCCTCAAAGAACAATGGTGCACATGTGCATGAAGATATTATAGATGACACAATTTTCCATTTTGTAGTGCTATTGAGCTTGTAGAAATATCCGTCACACTACCCACAGTACCCTACTCTGAGCATATAGTGTCTTTCTGGCATTACTTGCAATATGTTTAAATTCATGTACAGTCTTGCCACACATGAGGCAACATATCACATTCTGGATGGCATGTACAATAGATTGCAAATAACTTTTTCCCAAGGCAGTCCACAACATATCCTGGATCGCATGAGGTTTGTTGAGGTTCTGCAGAACTTACATTATTTCATTTTTTTGTCATTCACACCATAATGCCTGGTTTCACCACGGTTGTCACTTCCAGTATGGCCATACTGCTAGCCCTGAGAGACACCATTATTTGCCAGGTCAAACACTCACTGTATGTCCAAAGCAAGCACTGATGCACAGACAGATTGTGCAACCTGGGAAACTCACAAGCTGCAGCAAAGCTGCCAGCCACTGGCAGCCCTGTAGCAGCTCCTGCATGAGATCCACATTTAATGTGTTCTTTAATTAGTGCTGGTAGCAAGGGAAGCTGTCCCACAGCCTTCCCATCTCCACTGAAAGAGCCCATATGTGGGTCTGTGCCCTTTGCAACAATACTTTCTGCTCGCATACCACTAGCCTTTAGCAGAATGTATCCGGTTAATGAATGGCTAACTACTGTGTCCTGATGTTTTTTCCATTATCGAATACCTGATGGGTGCCTTTAGGTGGCACTGTAGATCTGGATGCAACCGCCCTAGGTGTGTGTGTGGGGGGGGGGGGTCCATCACTCGTCATAGCTGCTGTGCAGTGTATTTCTGATGAAGTCCAAAACTTTTGTTTAAAAACAAGCTTTCAAATAAATGTTTCCTCTGTTGTATTAAAACAATAGTATAAAATGCCAATATTTAAATACTAAACACACACCCTCAAGCAACCATTCTATCCTTCAGCTCATGAATATGTAGAAATGTATTAAACGTCTAGTCTTCAACAGTGTGAATATGCAGTAACTGATTGGTTGTTTAAAGAATAGTATAGCTGAAAATTTTAAATAAAGTAAGTTTTGGACTTTGGAAATAAATACACTCTAGTGCAGCCATGCAAGACTCACCCATGGATTTACTAAACTTCAGTGCAGGACTAGCTTAGTCCTGCACGGAAGTGCCCATTTAGGAGCAGGACGGCAGCACGCTATGCATATTAATGAGGCATGCTGCACAGGCTCCTAGGCTTACACGGAGCGTGTACGAGTGCAGGGGGCGTGTCTGAGAGCAGAGCTCTCAGAATAAACATGCCCCTGCAATGCAGAACAGCAAAAAGTGGTAAGAAATGAGCGAGACCACTCATAGGTGTCAGCATATCCCCACTAACAGTCCCCCATGTGTACAGCAATAGGACATGTAAATTAAATAAAGAAACCCTTTTATTATTATTTTTTTAAATCTGAGTACAGCTAACCGTAGGTGCATGGGTGTGCCCATTGCTTAGCTATGGTTAAAGCAGCTTAAGAGGCTGAAGAGGATAACAAAGAAGATATATGCAAATGAAGAAGCACAGCACTAGTGTAGTGGGCAGAGCATTCGCCTAACGAGCAGGCATTCCTGGTTTGAGTCCCACTGCAGCACAGTCTACTTTACATGGCAAAGCATGTTATAACCAATATTTTTGTTGTAAAACCCACTAAATAACATATAATTATGAACTAGAGTACTGCAGGAAATGCACATGTGAAGTGTCAGTGTCATAATGAATAAGGTACTAGTAAGCAGGTTTAAGCACAAATAGGCAGTAGTAAGCATATGTAAGCAGTAGTGAGCATGTTTAAGTGCCTTTGCGTGGGGGTAAGCACTGCCTACACAGCAATTAGAAGATAACTGAGTATAAGAAACTGTAACCGGAAGTTAGCACTGCTTAGCTCTGTGCAAACACGCGCAAACCCGAGCAAACCTGCTTACAACTGCTTTAAAGTGCCTTAATCACTCTGTATCCAATGGCTTGTGTTATGCCCAGCAACAAAATAAACAGCCTCTGCAAGGCATGAACCCAGGATGCTGTACACTACAGTCACAGAAGTTAACCACTAAGCCGTCATAACAGTACATAAGATTGAGGTATCAATAAACAAATCCTCACCATAGGAAAATCAAACTGAACATGTGAAAGGAATCTATGTACAGTGTAATGTTGTGTAACCTGCTACATAACATAAATATGTGAACTGGAGTACTGCAGTAAAGCCAGATGTGATGTGTTATTTTAATAAAATGTTGAAGTCCCCAGGACCACATACAGTGTACGTACACCTTAATCACAGATACCAGACACATATATAAGATGTAATGAATAATAAATCAATGGCAAAAGGAAAATATAATGCAAATTAAATATTAAGCAATGCTAAGCACTGCACAACTCAGCTTAGTTGGTGTAAGCAATGTGTAGGCTGGCTAACTCAATCTGCCCACTGGTCTACCCCGTCAAGCAATGTCAACATTAGGTAAGCAGGTGTGTCCATAGCTTAGCCTTTTCGAAACCATCCAATCACAGAAAAGTGTGGGAAATCGGGCGTCTTTGAACCCCACAGGCACAAATACTTCCCATAACTGGTTACAGCTCCCTACTGTAGGCAGAATGTCTGGAGTTAGGGAAAGCACTCAATTTAGAGCACAGCGCTGGGGCACCCAGGAGTCCAGATTCATGGTATGGCTCCTGGTAAAACACCATGAGCAGAAACTACTACAGGGCCAGTACCAGGGCTGTCAGTATAAAGTGGAGGCCTGGGACAGTCTCGCCTGTAACGTCACCAGTGCCACGGGTATCCCCCGGACTGGTGAGCAGGTCAGGCATCACCATGCTGACCTGAAGCGGTGGAGGAGGGGATTTCTTGGAGCAGTGAATCCAAGAATCAAGGCAGATGGACAATGCCCCAGCACTGAGTAAGTACTCATTCTACTATGTAGATAATGATTGCCTAGCTTGTGTATACTATGGATAGGTATTGGCGAAATATCATTGTATTTCTCTGACAGCTGCAGATGAGTGGGTTGCAGACCAGCAAGCCCATGCTGCTAGGCTGCAAAGGCTGTGTCGCAAGGCAAGTTAGTAATAATTTTGCATGTACTGTCATAACAAATAAATATAACAGTTCTAGAAAGTGTTGTACCAGTATAAAATGTATTGTGTATGGGATGTACTGAATAATCTAGACAATATGGCAGGAAGACTGTCATATAGGTTGCGTGTAAATAAAGGTGTAATATCTTGTGAATAAAAGTATAACCCCAGGAGTGCTTGTGTACATCCTGCTTTCATATCTTGTTGTAGTGTTGCATTCTATAAATAGTACTGTTGTATTAAGCAGTGTTACCCACACTGTTGAACGCAGATAAAATGTGTAGGAAGTTCAGAATAACAATGTTGGAAGTCCCAAGAGGTCAGTCATAGTGTACAACCGAGGGAGACTTAGATAGAAAACATTGGAATGCTTTACACCAATTCCCTGATTGCACAGTGTACTGTGATGTCAACTGTAATATTTTTACCACACACAGCAGGGGTTTGAATCCTGGGAGTGGTAGTAAGTTGTATGCATAATCATACCCCACAACTTTACAGAGTTTGTGAGAATGTTCAGATAGAAAGCTGTATGCATAATTAGACCCAACAACTGTACAGAATTTGCTAGAATGTTCAGATTGTAAGCTGTAAGCATAATCTTAACCACCAACTGTACAGACTGTGGCAGACTGTTCAGCTAGTAAGCTGTATGCATAGTCATACCCCTCAACTGTTCTGATCTGTCCAGCATGTCCAGATAAATGGCCCAAATCTGCTGCTCGGTAACCTGTTCCCCTGACAAATCAGTGTGATGACCCAAGAAGTGTAGGCAGCTTTTACTGACATATAACTGATAGTCAGACCTGTACATAGTCAATGTATATGAAAACAAACCTGTCATTGTAGCATCTCACCTAAAGTGTATGACAGCAATTCTAAAAATAAGTCACATTAACACCTGCATCCTGTCAAGCCTTGAAAAGAGTGTGTGCAATAACAGTTTGTTAGGTATGCGTATAACATCAACATGGAATCTGGGAGTATGTATAGAAATTGTCCAGTAGTGTTAACAAAGATTTTCTCCACAGCTATAAAAGGTAAGAGGTGTAGACTGTAGTTACAACACAGTTCATTCATATACTTGTGTACAAGAGTGGAATCTGGGAGTATGTCTAGAACTTGTCAGGTAGTGTTAACAAAGATTTTCTCCACAGCTGTAACAGGTAAGAGGCGTAGACTGTAGATACAACACAGTTCACTTATATACTTGTCTACAAGCATGGAATCTGGGAGTATGTGTAGAAATTGTCAGGTAGTGTTAACAATGATTTCCTCAACAGCTATAACAAGTAAGAGGTGTAGACTATATGTAATACACAGTCCACGTAGATACTAGTCTACAAACATACCATTGTACAAAGTAAGGACATTGGGTAGTGTAATAATACATGTAAGGGACAGATCATTGCAGTGACTAAGAAAGTTGTGAAAACTACAGGGCTATATTAGTTGTTAATGGACCTCTGTCTCTCACCCCCACCATATGTGCAACAGTAACCTAATTACACACCTCAATGGGTATGTGTACACTCCAAACTTTTGTTGGGACATATGTCCTATTGGTTTATAATATTCACATATGGTTCTATGCATGTGCCATGTTAAAATGCTCCCATATTGGTAGCCTGTTGTCATCAATGACACCTGCTTGCTGTTGTAATGGCCACTGCTGTCCCATATATGCATGTGTTTTGCTCGCTCTGCAACTGTTTTAAATCTGGTGTCTTGCGTTAATGGGAATAGCTATGCATGCTGTTGTAGCTAATCCTGAATGCTGTTGACTATTACTAACTGATGTCTTTCTTAAAACTGCAACACCATAGCTCGTATGGGAAGGCCGGTCCCAGCGGACCCACCTGTCCCACCTCAGCTAGCCATGGCACCGGGCACCAGCACATCTGGGGTCAAGCCTGGGACCTCCTCCTTCGTTGGCCCTGCACCACCTTTGGGTGGAACCACCACAGGGGATGGGGCTCGACCCCCCCTTGGGAGCAGGGACAGAGAGGTACCTGTCACCTGCCATCAGGTCCGGGCTGTGGTGCGTAGCGAGCTCAACAAAGAGATTTGAGCCCAGCTATGCCAGCTTGAGGGTGGCATGGCACAATTAGAGGGTGAGCCTGCCCCTCCTACTCAGCCCCCAGCACAGCCACCTTTGGGGCCGTGAAGGTACAGTGGTTACTGCCCATGGGTGGGGACCTCAGTCCCACTGTTTCTATTTTGGAGCTTATGGGCTTGTGGCTTCCAAACACTCCTCCCCATCCAAGGTGTTTACCCCCCCCACATGTCATATACCATCCCTTTATGCATCTTGTTTGTCTTGTCTGTTAACCTACCCAACCTACCTCCCCAAATATAGCTACTACCCCTCCTCAACATCCCATTCTCATCTGGAAAAAAAGGGCGATTTGTTCCCACAAAAAAATCACGCCCCATACATAGCTGTCAGTTTCGCACTCGTGTCCACTGGACACATGTAATCCAGACTAATTGGCAATGCAATGAATTATTGTTGTCCTCACCTGCACCCAGGGGATTGAGTGTCCAAAT